>NW_026948610.1:0-92261 GCF_035770615.1 Melospiza melodia melodia
TCCCGGGCTGGGACTGCCATTGGTGAGTGACCCAGAGAGACCCCAGTGAGCCCCCAGACCCACACAGAGACCCCTGAGTGACCCCAGACCCCCTTGACACCCCCAATCTCCCCCCAGATTGAGGACTCGGAGGCGCCGCCGGAGCCTGAGACGTGCCCGGAGCCAGACAGGGGCTGGGACGGTGAGGGGAGACCCCAAAACCACCCCAACAACAGCCCCTGGACCCCCAAAACACCCCCTGGGACCCCAAAACCACCCCCTGGGACAGCCCCCAAGCCCCCAAAACACCCCAGCGACCCCCAAAAACCACCCTGGGACCCCAAAACACCCCAGGGACCCCCCAAAACCACTCCAGGACCCTCAGCACCACCCCAGAGACTCCCCCGGGCAGCCCCCAACCCCAATTCTGCCCCCACAGCCCCCGTGACCCCCCCGGAGCCCCCCCCGAGCTCCCCCAGCCCCCACGCCGTGGTGCACATGGGGGGAGGGGAGACCCCGACGCTGCACGCGGGTGAGTCTGGGGGCTTCAGGAGGGGCTGGGTGGGTCGGGGGGCTTCGGGGGGAGCTGGGTAAGTCTGGGGCTTCAGGAGGGGCTGGTGGGTCTGGGGGCTTTGGGGGGAGCTGGGCGAGTCTGGGGGCTTCAGGAGGGGCTGGGTGGGTCTGGGGCTTTGGGGGAGCTGGGTGAGTCTGGGGGCTTCAGGAGGGGCTGGTGGGTCTGGGGGCTTCGGGGGGAGCTGGGTGAGTCTGGGGCTTCAGGAGGGGCTGGTGGGTCTGGGGGCTTTGGGGGGAGCTGGGCGAGTCTGGGGGCTTCAGGAGGGGCTGGGTGGGTCTGGGGGCTTCGGGGGGAGCTGGGTGGGTCTGGGGAGCTTCAGGAGGGGCTGGGTGGGTCTGGGGGCTTCGGGGGGAGCTGGGTGAGTCTGGGGGCTTCAGGAGGGGCTGGGTGGGTCTGGGGGCTTCGGGGGAGCTGGGTGGGTCTGGGAGCTTCAGGAGGGGCTGGGTGGGTCTGGGGGCTTCGGGGGGAGCTGGGTGAGTCTGGGGGCTGCAAGGACTGAAGGGTCTGCTGGGGCTGGGACCCCCCCACGCTGGGCATTGTGGGGGCGGGGCTTTAGGGTCGCTCCGCCCCCTCCACCCAGGCTCCGCCCCCCGCAAGCCCCTGGGGGGGTCGCGAGCCCTGGAGCCCCCCCGACCACGAGGAGGAGAAAAAATACCGGAGGAAACCCCGGGCGTGGCTGGCCCCGGGGTTCAGGTGGGTCTGGGGCTGCCCTGGGGCTGGGGTGGGTCTGGGGGCTTCCCGGCTGGGGTTTGGGGCTCCCCTGGCGGGGCTGGGGGTCCCTTTGTGGGGGTCAATTGCGGTCACTTTAGGGGAGGTCATGGAATCCTTCTGGGGGGCACTTTGGGGGGGTCACTCAGGGTCCTCTGGGGATGTCATGGGGTCCCTTTGGGCACCCCTGGGGTCCCTTTTGGGGAGTCCCTCTGGGCACAATTGGGGGTTCCATTTGGGGTCCCTTGGGGGGGGGGGGGTCATGGGGTCCCTCTGGGGTTCCCATTGGGCACCAATTGGGGTTCCATTTGGGGGTCCCTCTGGGGGTCCCTGGGGATCTCTCGGGGGTCCCTCTGTGCCCCCCCCCACCCTGTGCCCCCCCCGCAGGTGCCGCCCCCGCGCGCTCTCGCAGCGCCCCCTGCTGGCCCTGTGCCTGGGCGGGGCCGCGGCCTTCGCGCTGCTCCTGATCCTATTGGCTAGCCTGGCCAGGGGCGTGGCCGACGCCGACCCCGCCCTCGAGCCGCTCAACAACCCCCACGTGCGGGTGGGGCACTGACCACGCCCCCGCTGGGGGCGGGGCTTCCGCGGGTGGGCGGGGCAAATAAAGGGCGCCCCTTTGTGGAGGGGGAGGCAGAAGCATCCGTGTGGTCCACCAGTTCCCCCCAGTTCATCCCAGTCCCTCCCAATTCCCCTCCCAGTCCCTCCCAGTTTGTCCTGGTTCCTCCAGTCCCTCCTCAGTTCCCCGCAGTCCCTCCCAGTGCCCCTCCAGTTCATCCCAGTTTGTCCCAGTCCCTCCCAGCTCCCAGCGCACCAAACTGATCAGAACATTTGTTCTTTGCCCCCATACTGGGGGTCCCAGTCGTTGTTTTGGGGGTTCCTGGGGGTTCTTCGGGGGTGCCAGGGCACAGTTGGGGGGTCCTGGGGGGTTTTGGGGGGTCCCAGTGGATTTTTTGGGGGTCCCAGGGAGGGTTTGGGGGTCCTGGGGATTTTGGGGGAGTCCCAGTGGAATTTTTTGGGGTCCCCAGTGGAGTTTTGGGGGTCCCAGTGGATTTCTGGGGGTCCCAGTGGATTTTTGGGAGATCCTGGGGGGATTTTGGGGGTCCTGGGGGATTTCTGGGGTTCCCAGTGGATTTTGGGGGGTCCTGGGGGATTTTTGGGTGTCCCAGTGGATTTTTTGGGGTTTCCCAGTGACTTTTGGCGGTCTCCCCCCACTTAGAATGGGTGGGCCCCCACTGACAGATGGAGGCGGAGCAAAGCCAGGCCCCGCCCAGTGGGAGGGGGCGGGTCCCAGGCGCCGGGGGGCGGTCCCTCTGTGCTGGGGGCTCGGGTCCCTCCGCGCCGAGGGGCGGGGCCTGGGGCGGGGGGCGTGGCCCCGGGCGCAGAAGCTCCACCTCCAGCAGCAGCTGCCGCGGGCCCGCCAGGGGGCGCACGAGCTCCAGCAGCGAGCTGTGATTGGTCAGCGCCTGCGGGGAGGCAGGGCCACGCCCTGAGACATCAATTCCGCCCGAATGAACCCCAAATTGTCACCGAACGCCCCCCCCCAAGATAGCCCGGAGACCCCTCCCCAAATAGAGCCAGAGACACCAAAGAGACCCCAGAGACCCCCCAAAATACCCTGGAGCCCCCTCCCCAAATACAGCCATATACACCATTGACCCCAAACCCCCCCAGAGCCCCCCTGACCCCCCCCATCGCCCCCCGTCCCCCGTACCCGCAGCCGGAAGGTCCCGGGGGGGCCCCCCCGCAGCCGCAGCCTCTGGGGGTCCCCGACCGGGGGGTGCCGGAGCTGGAAGATCCCGGTGGGCGCCTCGGGGGTCTCGGGCAGCGCCAGGAACCGGTGCAGGAGCCAGCGGGGGCGGGGGGCGCAGCCCGGGACCCCCCCGGCGCACACGCAGGCCCTTGGGGGCCCAAAAGGGAGAATTGAGGGGGGGGGTCCCCAAAGCTGAGACCCCCAAAACTGCCCAGGAGCCCCCCCAGGGTGGGTGAGGGGGAGCCCCCCCCGGATTTTGGGGGATTTGGGGGGGGTTCGTACCCGTTGTTTCGGGGGTGGGGGGCGTAGGGCCCCCGGCAGAGCTCCCGGGGCACGCACAGGTGCCCCCCGAAGGTGTTGAGGCAGCTCTGGGCCCCCCCGCAGCCGTGGGAGCCCTCCGAACACTCGTCCCGGTCTGGGGGGGGGAGGAACGGGGCTGAGACCCCCCCCCCCAGTGCCCCCCATCCCCCACAAACCAATCCAAAGCCCCCCAAAGGTGCCCAGAGCCCCCCCACCCCCCCACAAACGGCTCCCCCGCTACCCTGGTGCCCCCCAGTCCCCAACGGCCCCACAGCCCCCCAAAACTCCCAAACCCCCCCTAAAATCCCCTGAGCTCCCCCAAAGCCCACCCCAGCCCCCCAAACCTCCAAAACCCACCCTAAACCCCCCCAAACAGCCCCAGAGACCCTCATCATCCCCCAAATCTCCCCCAACCCCTCCCCAGCGCCCCCTAACCCGGCAGCGCCCCCCCCCCAGCATCCCAAACCCCCCCCAAACCCCCCCTGAGCCCCCCTACCCTTGAAGAGCCCCCCCTAACCCGGCAGCGCCCCCCCCCCCAGCATCCCAAACCTCCCAAACCCCCCCTAAACCCCCCCTGAGCCCCCCTACCCTTGCAGAGCCCTCCCCTAACCCGGCAGAGCCCCCCCCCAGCATCCCAAACCTCCCAAACTGCCCCCCAGCCCCCCCCGAGCCCCCTGAGCCCCCCTACCCTTGCAGAGCCCCCCCTAACCCGGCAGAGCCCCCCCCCCAGCATCCCAAACTGCCCCCAAACCCCCCCCAGCCCCCCGAGCCCCCCTACCCTTGCAGAGCCCCCCTCCTCGGTGTAGCCGGGGGGGCAGACGCAGCTGAAGCCCCCCGGGAGGTTCTGGCAGCGGTGCTGGCACCGGACCCCCCCCCGGCACTCGTCCACGTCTGAGAGACCCCGGGGGGGACAAAGAGAGAGAGACCCCCGGGGTGGGGCAGAGAGACCCCCGGGGTGGGGGGGGAGAAAAGAGAGAGGTGAGACCCCCGAGGGGGGCACACAAAAACCCTGGTGAGACCCCGGGGGGGGCAGAGAGACCCCCGGGGCGGGCAGAGCGTCCAGACCAACTGGGCGTGTCCCGACCCCGGTGGGCGTGTCCCTGCCGCGATGGGCGTGCCCATTTACCCAGACCCTGGCGGGCGGGTCCATTCAGCCAGTGGGCGTGTCCCGGGCGCGGGGGGCGTGGCTTACCGAGGCAGCGGTGCCCGTCGGGGCCCAGGGCGAAGCCGGCGCGGCAGCGGCAGCGGAAGGAGCCGAAGGTGTTGAGGCAGCGCTGGGAGCAGCGGGCGCCCATCGAGCACTCGTCACGTCTGGGGGCACAGGGACACCCCGGGGCTTGGGGCGGGGTCCGGGGGGCCTCACCGCCCCCAGACCCCCGGCAGGGCCGGGGACGGGTCCCGGCGGGGCTGGGGGGGCTCTGACCGAGGCAGGAGCGGCCGTCGGGGCCGAGGCTGAAGCCGGGGTGGCAGCGGCAGGAGAAGGCGCCGGGGGAGTTGGCGCAGCTGTGCTGGCACCAGCGGAACTGGCACTCGTCCTCGTCTGCGCCAAAAACACCCAAATTCACCCCAAAACCAACCCGAAACCAGCCCGTGAACACCCCTGGGAGCCACAGCCACCCACACCAGGGATCCCCACGGCCCCCTTCAGCCCAAACCCACCCAAACCCCCCCAGACCCCGCCCTTCCCCCGCACTGACCCACGCACTCGGTGTCCCGGTGCCGGTACCCGGGCGGGCAGCGGCACTCGAAGCCCCCCCGGACGTTGATGCACTCCTGGCTGGGCCGGCACGGGGGGGGCCCCCGCGCACTCGTCCACGTCTGGAGGGGGGGAGAGGGGGAGGGGGAGACAGGGACCCCCGAAATGGGAATCCCCCCCGAAATGGGGAATCCCCCCCGAAATGGGGAACTCCATAACCACGCCCCTTCCCGCAGCCCCGCACAGATTTGCATCCATATTACCACGCCCCCTCCCCACCCACCAATTTGCATCCACATAACCACGCCCCTTTCCACCCCGCCCACCAATTTGCACCCACTCAACCCCGCCCCTCCTCCGCAGGCCCCGCCCCCTTTACCTGCGCAGGTGCCGTCGGGGGCGGGGCCGAAGCCGGGCGGGCAGCGGCCGTCGGGGGGCGGGGTCGGGCGGGGCGGGGGCGGGGCGGGGGGCGGGGCGGGGCCGGGCCCGGGCCGGGGCTGAGCAGCGCGGCCGAGCGCGGCAGGCACAGGTACCCCCCGAAATGGTTCAGGCACTTCATGGAGCCCCGGCACGGCGGCGGGGACCCCACCGCGCACTCGTCCACGTCTGGGGGGCGACGGGGGCGTCAGGGGGGGAGACCCTGACCCAAAACACTGCCCGAGAGGGGCCATGGAAACCCCCAAAAAACAGCCTGAGAGGGGAGACCCCGACCCAAAACACTGCCCGAGAGGGGCCCCAAAACCCCCGACCCAAATACAGCCCCAGAGGGGAGCCCATCCCCACAACTCTGCCCGGGAGCCCCCAAACTCTGTCCCGGACCCCCCAAAACACCCAGGGAGCCCCAAACCCCCCCAAATCACCCCCGAGCGCCTCCCACGGACCCCGGGACCCCCAAACCCCGCGGACCCCGCCCCCCCCGCCGGGTGCGGACCCCAACCCCCCCCCCATCCCCTCGCCCACCTTTGCAGTGCTCGGTCTCGGGGTCCCACTCGTAACCATCACTGCACTCCTGGGGGGGGGCGAGAGGGGGTCACCCCCCCCCATAAACAGCCCCCGACCCCCCCGCCCCACCCCAGCCCCTCCCCCACAGCGGCTCCCGAAGTTTGGGGAGGGGGGAGGGGCCGAGGAGTTTTTGGGGAGGGGGTTCAGGTGTTGCGGGAGGGGCAGGAAGGTTTGGGGAGGGGGCCAGGACCCCCCCACGCGCCCCCTCCCCCCATATCCCCTTCCCCACCGCGTAATCCTCGGGCTCCTCCAGGTCCGGGGGGGCCGCGGGGGCCACGCTGGCGCCGAGCGAGAGGAGGAGGAGGAGGAGGAAGAGCAGCGCGGGGGGGCCCATGGCGCTGGGGGGGGGCACGGGGTCACCCCAACTCCGCGACCCCCCGGAGCGTCCGGGACCCCCCCCCCCAATCCATCCCCCCCCCCCCTCAAAGGCCCCTCTGGGTCCGGGGGGGAGGGGCGTCTCTGTGGGGGAGGGGTGTCCGGGGGAGGGGGCCCCGCAGAGGAGGGGGTGGGGTGGGGTGGGGTGTGAGCCCCCCTCCCAGGACCCCCGCAGAACCCCCCGCGGCCTCACTCACCCCGCTCAGCTCTGGCCCCGCCCCCAGGCTCAACAGCTCCGCCCCCTCCCCAAAACTGGCCCCGGAGCGCGGGAGAGCCCCTCCCCCACCCCAACGCTCCTCCCCTTTTCCCCCCTCCCCAAAATCTGGGGCGTCCCCCCTCCCTCTCCCCATTTCCAGGTTTTGGGGACCCCGCTCTGCCCACCCCAAACTCTGCCCCTCCCCACAACTCTGCCCCTCCCACCCCAACCCCAAAATTTTGGGGACCGCCCCCCCCCCACAAACGGCCCCACCTCAGCCTCGATTCTGGCTCTTTATTGCCCCCCCCCTCCAATTTTTGGGGTCACACGGGAGGGGCACCCCTGGTTTGGGGGGTCCCGGTTTTGGGGGTCCCCCCTTTTTTGGTGTCTCCCCGTTCCCATGTCCAATTTTTGGGGCGCTGCCGCTGCTGCTCCTCGGGATTTGGGGTGTCCCAGGTTTGGGGTGTCCGGGTTTGGGGTGTCTGGGATTTGGGGTGTCCCAGGTTTGGGGCGTCCGGGATTTGGGGCATCCCAGGTTTGGGGTGTCTGGGTTTTGGGGTGTCTGGGTTTTGGAGTGTCCCAGGTTTGGGGTGTCTGGGATTTGGGGTGTCCCAGGTTTGGGGTGTCTGGGTTTTGGGGTGTCCGGGTTTTGGAGTGTCCCAGGTTTGGGGTGTCCCAGGTTTGGGGTGTCCGGGTTTGGGGTGTCCCAGGTTTGGGGTGTCCCAGGTTTGGGGTGTCCGGGTTTGGGGTGTCCCAGGTTTGGGGTGTCTGGGTTTTGGGGTGTCTGGGTTTTGGGTGTCCCAGGTTTGGGGTGTCTGGGTTTTGGGGTGTCCGGGTTTGGGGTGTCCCAGGTTTGGGGTGTCCCAGGTTTGGGGTGTCCGGGTTTGGGGTGTCCCAGGTTTGGGGTGTCTGGGTTTTGGGGTGTCCCACGTTTGGGGTGTCCCAGGTTTGGGGTGTCCGGGTTTTGGGGTGTCCTGGTGCTCGGGGTCCCTTCCTGCGGGTTCCCCAAACACCCAAATTTTGGGGTGCTGATGCTCCATCCTCGGCTCTTTGGGTTTTCGCGTTTCCTGTCCTTTTTGGGGTCCCGTATTTGAAGGCTGCCCAAGCTTTGAGGTACCTCCAGCTTTTGGGGTACCCCCATTTCGGGGTCACTGCAGGTTCTGGATCCTTTCATTCCCCAGGGGCGCCGTTTTTGGGGCCGTGTCCATTTCAGGGGTGCAGTTTGGGGTGCAGTCCTTGAGGCTGTCCCCATTTTTGGGGTGCCGTTTTTGGGGTCAGGCGCGGTACAAGCGCAGCAGGCAGGGGCTGATGGCCGTGTTTGGGGCGCTGGTTTTGGGGTGCGGTTTTGGGGTACAGTTCCAGTGCAGTGTCCCTTTTTGGTGCCCTTTTTGGGGTGCGGTTTGGGGGCCGTGCCCCGTTTTTGTGGTGCCGTTTTTGGGGCACAGTTCCAGGGCAGTGTCCATTTCTGGGGTGCAGTTTTGGGGTGCAGTTTGGGGTCAGTCGTGGTACATGCGCAGCAGGCAGGCGCTGATGGCGGCCATGTAGCGCTCCCACAGCGCTTGGTGCCTGCAGAACGGGCAGAAATTAAATTTTGGGAGTTTTGGGGGGCACAAATGGGATCTGGGGGATCCCTCGCTTTTGGGGAACCCCCCCGGAGCTCCAAACCACCCCCAGCCCCGTTCTGGGTGGCTTTGGGGCTCCCCTAAAGGCTCCTGGGCGGAGATTTGGGGACTTCCTGGGTTTGGGGTCCCACCAGAAGCCCGGCAGGTTTCAGGGTGATTTGGGGTGGCTCAGCGGGGGAATTTGGGGTGTTCTAGGGGTTTCTGGGTTTTGGGGCTCACCTGAAGCCCGGCAGGTTTCGGGGTGATTTGAGGTGTTTTAGGGGGGTTTATGGGGTGTTTTAGGGGGTTTCTGGGTTTTGGGGCTCACCTGAAGCCCGGCAGGTTTCGGGGTGCTGCCGTGTAGTGCGTCAGGAAGAGCCTCAGGTCCCCCGGGCTCCACTTGTCGGAGCGGCACGGCTCGATCACCTGGGGGGACCCCAAAACCCCACCTGGATCCGGGGGGGTCCCACTCCAGGGGGGTCCCCGGGGGGGTTCTGGGTGCCATTTTGGGGTGCGGTTTTTGGGGCGCCCCTCACCTTCTCCACCAGGTCCACGAAGAAGTCCCGCACGTCGCGGGCGTGCGTCAGCTTCCCCCCCACGTTCACCAGCGCCCGTGACAGAGCCTGGGGGGGCACGGGGGCTCTCAGGGACCCCCAAATCCAGGGGGGCACTGGGGATCCCCAGAGCCGGGGGGAACACAGCGGGGGCGTTGGGAACCCCCTGAATTCCCTCCCCTCCCACCCAACCTCCCCCACAAACGTGCACGGGGGCTCCCCCGGGATTTTGGGGGGTCCCAGGATTTTGGGGGAGCCCCTCCCCCTCCCAGCAGCCCCCGGGAGTTTTGGAAACCCCTCCCCCCACCGAGTACACCCCGGTTTTGGGGGGATTCACCTTGAAATTGGCCTCGAGCTCGTTGTAGACCGAGATCTTCCCCCGCAGGGCCGAGCACACCAGGCTGGGGAAGGGGCAGGTTGGGGGGCTGGGGACCCCCAAAACCGGGACCCCCCCCGGGAACCCCCCAAAACCGGGACCCCCCCCAAGGACCCCCCCAGAGCCAGGATCCACCCCCCCAGGGACCCTCCAAAATGGGGACCTCCATTCCAGGGGTGTCCCTGTCCCCATCCCAGGGTGTCCCTGTCCTGTCCCCTCCCATCCCTGTCCCCGTCCCCGTCCCTGTCCCATCCCTGTCCCTGTCCCTGTCCCATCCCCGTCCCCATCCCTGTCCCCATCCCTGTCCCATCCCTGTCGCCATCCCTGTCCCTGTCCCCATCCCTGTCGCCATCCCCGTCCCCGTCCCTGTCCCATCCCTGTCCCATCCCCATCCCTGTCCCATCCCCGTCCCCGTCCCCATCCCTGTCCCCATCCCTGTCCCTGTCCCCATCCCCATCCCCATCCCTGTCCCTGTCCCTGTCCCCATCCCCATCCCATCCCCGTCCCCATCCCCGTCCCCATCCCTGTCCCATCCCTGTCCCCATCCCCGTCCCCATCCCTGTCCCATCCCTGTCCCCATCCCATCCCTGTCCCCGTCCCTGTCCCTGTCCCCATCCCTGTCCCCATCCCTGTCCCATCCCTGTCCCCATCCCCATCCCCGTCCCATCCCCGTCCCCATCCTGTCCCATCCCGTCCCCATCCCTGTCCCATCCCTGTCCCCATCCCCATCCCCGTCCCCATCCTGTCCCCATCCCTGTCCCTGTCCCCATCCCTGTCCCATCCCTGTCCCCATCCCCATCCCTGTCCCATCCCTGTCCCCATCCCTGTCCCATCCCCGTCCCCATCCTGTCCCCGTCCCTGTCCCCGTCCCTGTCCCATCCCTGTCCCATCCCCGTCCCCGTCCCATCCCTGTCCCCGTCCCTGTCCCATCCCCATCCCTGTCCCCATCCCCGTCCCCGTCCCCGTCCCATCCCCATCCCTGTCCCATCCCCATCCCTGTCCCCATCCCTGTCCCCGTCCCCATCCCTGTCCCTGTCCCCATCCCTGTCCCTGTCCCATCCCTGTCCCATCCCTGTCCCCATCCCTGTCCCCATCCCTGTCCCCATCCCCGTCCCCATCCCCGTCCCCGTCCCCATCCCTGTCCCCGTCCCTGTCCCATCCCTGTCCCCATCCCTGTCCCCGTCCCTGTCCCATCCCTGTCCCCATCCCTGTCCCTGTCCCTGTCCCCATCCCTGTCCCATCCCTGTCCCTGTCCCCGTCCCCAGTGCCACCTCTTGTGCTGGTCCAGCAGGTCCTTGTCGCTCACCAGCACCTTCAGCTCCTTCAGGTCCTGCAGGAACGACTTGGGCAGGTCCCCATCGGGATCAGCTGCTTCAGGGGCTGCGGGGACACAGCGGGGACACAGCGGGGACACCATGGTCACTGGGGTCACAGGGACAGCGGGGTCACAGGGGAGTCAGGGGTCACCATGGTCACTGGGGTCACAGGGACACTGGGGACACAGCGGGGACATCATGGTCACTGGGGTCACAGGGGAGTCAGGGGGTCACCATGGTCACCATGGTCACTGGGGTCACGGGGTCACAGGGGAGTCAGGGGTCACCACGGTCACCATGGTCACTGGGGTCACAGGGACAGCGCGGACACAGTGGGGACATCATGGCCACTGGGGTCACGGGCTCACAGGGACAGGGTCAGCGGGGTCACCGGGGTCATGGGGTCACAGGGACAATGGGGTCATGGGTGTTTTTGGGTACCCAGAGCCCACTGGCTCCAGTGGGCCATCATGCTCTGGGGATTTTGGGGTGTTTTTTGGGGGGATTTGGGGTGTTTTTGGGTACCCAGGGCCCCCTGGCTCCAGTGGGCCATCATGCTCTGCGCGCAGGCTGCGAAGTCCCCGAAGCTCAGGAACTGCAGGCGCCTCTTGCCCGTCTCGAAGCGGCTGTTGGCGAAGAACACGATGGCGGCATAGTCCCTGGGGGGAAAATGGGGGGTCAGGGGACCCCAAAAAACCCCAAAGCCCCTCCCACAAACCCCAAATATCCCCCAAATCCCGAAGAACACAATGGCGGCGTAGTCCCTGGTGGGGAAAATGGGGGGTTAGGGCACCCCAAAACATCCCCTAAACACCCCCCACAAACCCCCAAAACCCTAAATACCCCCCTAAACACCCCCCACAAACCCCAAATACCCCCCAAAGCCCAAAGAACACAATGGCGGTGTAGTTCCTGAGGGGAACAATGGGGTGAACCCCCCCAACCACGGGAGCATTTGCGGAGCCCTGAAGGCTCCCCCAAGCCCAGAGACCCCCCCAGGACCCCCCCAGACCCCCCAGTGTGCCCCCGCTCACCGTGCCAGGGCCGGGGGCAGCAGGAAGAGCTGCTGGATGTTCTCAGCCAGGGGCCCCCGCAGCTCCTCCACCGCCTTGAAAACCCTCTTGAAGTTGTCAAACTGGGGGGACGGGGGGGGGGTCAGCACCCCAAAAACACCCCCAGGGCCCCCCCGGACCCCCATCTTTGGGGTTTTCCCAGTTTTTGGGGTATTTTCCCCGAGTTTTTTGGGGTTTTTTCCTTCCCCCGTTTCAGGGCTCCCCATTTTGGGGGTTTTCCCCAGTTTTTTGGGTTTTCCCCCCATTTTTGGGGTGTTTTTCCCCGTTCTCGGGGCGCACCTGGCGGCGGCAGCTGCGGATCCCCACCCCGGTGCGGGCGCTGACCTCGTCCAGCTCCTTCTTGGTGCCCTTGGAGAGTTTCTTGCCCAGCAGCTCCCGGGCCAGCGCCTCGTCGAAAGCGTAGTACCTGAGCGAGCCAAAAAACCCCAAAACTGTGAGAAAATGCCGAAAATGGGGACAGAAAACCCCCAAAATGGGGACAAGTTATGGAAAAACATTAAAGCAGGGAAAAAAACCCCAAAAATGGGGGAGAAATTAGGGGAAAACCAGCTCCCAGTGGTCCCAGTGCTCCCAGTCCCTCCCAGTCCATCCCAGTCCATCCCAGTTTGTACCTCTGCACGAGCAGGGCCTGTCTCTCGGGGGGGATCTGGAACAGTGTCCCCAGTGTTCCCAGTATATCCCAGTCCATCCCAGTCCATCCCAGTATATCCCAGCACCTCTGCACGAGCAGGGCCTGTCTCTCGGGGGGGATCTGGAACAGTGTCCCCAGTGTTCCCAGCGTTCCCAGTATATCCCAGTCCATCCCAGTATATCCCAGTCCATCCCAGTATATCCCAGCACCTCTGCACGAGCAGGGCCTGTCTCTCGGGGGGGATCTGGAACAGTGTCCCCAGTGTTCCCAGTGTTCCCAGTATATCCCAGTCCGTCCCAGTATATCCCAGTCCATCCCAGTATATCCCAGCACCTCTGCACGAGCAGGGCCTGTCTCTCGGGGGGGATCTGGAACAGCAGCTGCTGCAGCAGCCGGGGGGGGGCGTGCAGGAGCCGCTCCAGCATCTGGAACGTTCTGTAGTGGTCGCGGGTGTCGCTCTGCAGCACGGCCACCGACGTCCCCTCGCGCTCGAGGACCCCGCCCCGCAGGCGACGGGCCACCGCCTCGGCCACTGGGGACAATGGGGACACTGGGGACACCAGGGACACGGCCTCGGCCACTGGGACACACAGACACACAGACAGAATGACATGGGACACCGCCACGGAGCCGCCGCCTCGGCCACTAGGGACACCAAGGGACACTGGAGATATTGGGGACAGTAAATGTCCCCCAGGTGTGCTCAGGTGTGTCACAGTTGTCCCCAGTGTCTCCAGGTGTGTCCCCATGTCCCAGGTGTGTTCACCAGTCCCCAGGTGAGTCCCTACCTGAGTGTCCCTTCAACCACAGCCAGCACACCTCCTCTGTGCCTGTGTGTCCCGGCTGTCCCCATACCCCAGGTGTGTCCCAGGTGCATCCCAGGTGTGTCCCTGCCATACCTGAGTGTCCGTCCAGCCACAGCCGGTACACCTCCTCATCGATCAGCGTCGTGTTCCCCACGAACACGTCCAGGTCACTGCTCATGGCTGGGGGACGGCACAAACGTCAGCGAATGGCCCCAAAATGTCCCCAGATGTCCCCAGAGCTGCTGTCAGGGACACGCTGACCCCACCCTGGGAGCCCCCGAGCCCAGACTGGGCCGCACTGGGATCACTGCCGCCCACCCCCACCCATACCGGGCCCGCCCCTCCCCCGAGCTGGGCCCCGCCCCCCGGACCCCTCCCCCACCCGGGGCAGCCCCTCCCCCACCCCCGGGACCCCTCCCCCACCGACCGGCGCCGTCCCGCGCGCTCTTCCCGCGGCGCACAGCGATGACGTCACAGGCTCGAATATACGACGTCACGGACGGGGGCCGAGCCGCGGCGCGCGAGCCACGCCCACCTCCGCGCGGCGCGCGAACCCCGCCCCCCGGGTCCTCCCAGTAAAAACCAGTGAAAACCAGTAAAAACAGTAAAAATCAGTAAAAACCAGAAAAAATCAGCAAAAAACCCAGTAAAAAACAGTAAAAACTGGTCCAAGAAAAAAACAGCTCCAGGAAAAACAGTAAAAACCACCAAAAACCAATAAAACCAGTCCCTCTCAGTGTCCCCAGTCTGGCACCAGTGTCTCAAATCCCAGTCCCCTGTCCCCCCCAGGGGGACCCTTTTCACGGTGACGCCGCGAGAGGGGCGGAACCATCGCGCTGGGCCGCAGGGGCGGGGGGTATTTCCGGTGCTGGACTCTTTCAACGCATGCGCAGCCGCCCGGCCCGGCCGCCGCCGCCATCATGGCGCTGTGCGACCCCCCCGGTGCTGCCAGCCCCCCCCGGCCGCCGCTCAGGTACCGGGGGGAAACGGGAACACCGGGACAGCCCGGGCAGCGGGGACAGCCCGGGGGGCGAGGGGAGGGCGGCGGGACCTCCCTGGGGGTGGGAGCGGCGACCCCCGGAGCTGGGAGCGGTCCCGCCCCTCAGAGACCCCCGGAACCGGACCCGACCCCCGGAGCTGGCCCCGACCCCCGGATCCCCTCCGGTTCCCCCATCCCGCCGTTGTCCCCCCGAGTTGGAGCCCCCCACGCCCCTTCCCTCACCCCTCTGGGAGTCTCCCTCACCTCCTTTTTAACCCATTTTAAACTTTTTACAACTTATTTTAACCTCGCTTTAACCCCTTTTTAACAATTTAAAGCCCCTTTTAACCCATTTTACCGCTCTTTAACCCCATTTTACCCCCATTTAAAGCCATTTTATTCCAATTTTTACCCCATTTTATTCACATTTTTCCCAATTTCACCCCATTTTAACCCATTTCTCCTATCCCCAGTGCCCAGGAGCTGTCGCAAGAGGTGACGGCGTTCCTCGGCGGGCTGGACCCCGTGTCCCATTTTAGCTCATTTTATTCACATTTTAACCCCATTTTACCGCATTTTAACCCTGTTTTTCCCCATTTTAACCCATTTCCCCTCTCTCCCCAGTGCCCAGGAGCTGTCCCAGGAGGTGAAGGCGTTCCTGAGCGGGCTGGACCCCGTGCAGGGCACGCCGCTGTCGCCCCCGGCCCACGCCCGCTGCGCCCTGCGCCTGCTGCGCTGCCTGCCCCCCGCCCGCCACGCCGCCCTGCAGCACCTGCGCGGCCTCTTCGACGAGCAGGTGTGCCAGCACCTGCTGCAGCGCGAGAGCCCCGCCCCCGGGCCCGCCCCCAAGGCCACGCCCGGCGCCGAGGTGCTGCAGGAGGCGCGCCGGGCCCTGGCCGAGCTGGTGGCCGCCAACCCGCGGGCGTGGGCGCCCGGCGTGGCCGCGTGGGCCAGCGAGCTGATGGGGCAGCTGAGCAGCAAGTACGCCAACCGGCCCGGCGTGCCGCCCGCCGCCAGCCTCAACGAGCTGCTGCAGCTGTGGATGGCGTGCCCGGCCACGCGGGCGCTGCTGGACATCTACAGCCAGTGCCTGGCCGCCATGGTGGGCAGCTGCCCCGACGCGTGCGTGGACGCGCTGCTGGACACGTCGGTGCAGCACTCGCCGCACTTCGACTGGGTGGTGGCGCACGTGGGCTCCTCCTTCCCCGGCACCATCATCAGCCGCGTGCTGTCTTGCGGCCTCAAGGATTTCTGCGCGCACGGCGGCGCCGAGGCCGCGGGCACGGCGGGCGACAAGCGCGTGCCCAAGATCGCCTCGGTGGTGGGCATCCTGGGCCACCTGGCCTCGCGACACGCCGGCAGCATCAAGCAGGAGCTGCTGCGGATGTTCCACGAGAGCCTGGGCTCGCCCCGCGAGCACCACAAGGCCACGGTGCCCTTCCTGCTGCAGCTGGCGCTCATGTCGCCGGCGCTGCTGGCCGCCGTGTCCCCCGAGCTGGTGGACTCCCTCAAGCCGCCGGTGCTCAACCAGCTGCACCAGCACTTCTCCTCGGTGCCCCGGGACGAGCTGGAGGGCGTGGTGGGCGTGGTGGTGCACCTGCTGTGCCACACCTCGGCGGGGGCGCTGCGCACGCTGCGCTTCCTGCTGGCCACGGCCGCGCCCGCCTCGGTGATCACGGCGCCGGGCCCGGCGCTGCACGAGGGCGTGCGCGAGGCCTGCGAGCGCCTGCTGCAGCTGCTGCTGCTGCACCTGCAGAAGCTGGTGCACTCACGCAGCTCGGCCAGCCTGGCCGAGTGCCCGGCGCGCCCGGTGCCCTTCCTGGAGGCGCTGCGGCCGCACGTACGGGAGCTGTGCCAGGACACGCTGCGGCTGGAGCGGCGCCGCTGCCTGTGGCAGCACCAGCTGCTGGCGCTGCTGGCCGTGCACTCGGCCCCGCACGGTGCCGCCGAGGCGCTGTTTTACCTGCTGGCGCTGGCACGCACGCCCGAGGAGCTGGCGCTGGCGCCGCAGCTGCACGCGGGGCTGCGCGCCGTGCTGCCCGACCCGCTGCCCGCCGCCGTGGCCGCGGCCGTGGCGCAGATCCACGCCGGCCGCCTGCCCGAGCCGCAGCTGGCGCAGCTCCTGCGCAACCTCTCGCTGCTGCTGCAGCCGCGCGGCGACGACGGCGAGCCCGGGGACGCGGCGCTGGGCGCGGCGCTGGCGCGGCACCTGCCGGACCTGGCGCAGCTGCTGCTGCACCCGCGCGCCGAGGTGGCGGAGGCGGCGTGCCGGCTGCTGGCGGCGTGCCCGCTGCCCCGGGCGCTGCCCCCCGCGCACCTGCTGCCCGCCGTGCGCGCCGCCGTGCGCGGCTTCTTCGCGGGGCTGCGCCGGGGCGACGCCGCCGCGCTGGCGCCCGGGGTGCGGCTGCTGGCGCGGCTCAGCGCCGTCAGCCCCGCGGCCGCCAAGGCCGTGCTGGCGCAGCTGGTGGAGGGCGCGCTGGGCGGGCACAACGCCGAGCTGTTCGGGGGCAGCGCGGACCCGCCGGGCCCCGAGGCCGCCCCGGCGCCGCCGCCGGTGTCGCTGCTGGACACCAACCAGCGCTTCACCGCCGGCCTCACCACGGCGGGCGGCGTCTGGTCCGTGTTCCACGCCGGCGTCATCGGCCGCGGGCTCAAACCGCACGCCGGGCTGGGCCGGCGCAGCCCCGAGGAGCTGAACCGCAACACGCAGACCTTCCTGAGCCTCCTGCTGCGCTGCTGCCGCGGCTCCGGCCCCGCCGAGGCCGCCAAGGCGGTGGCGGCGGCGCTGGTGGAGGCCGTGTGCCCCGAGGCCGCGGGCGCCGAGCTGGCCTGGCCGCCCGAGGAGCTGGCCCGGGCCACGGTGGAGCGGGACCTGCGCATCCTGCGGCGCTTCCGGCAGCACCCGCTGCTGTTCCCGCTGCTGCGGCTCGTGGCCGGCGGGCACCCCGCGCTGTGCTACTGCTCCGTGCTGCTCCGCGGGCTCCTGGCCGGGCTGGTGGCGCACTGGGACGCCTGCAGGGACCCCAGCACGGGCGCCTCGCCCTGGCACCTGCGCGCGTCCTGCGCCCTCGTGGCGCTGCTGGCCGAGGGCTCCCTGCTGCCGCCCGTGCTGGGCAACATGCACGAGCTGTTCCCCGAGCTGGCGCCCTTCGAGGTGCACCTGCTGCTGCTCAGCGTGTGGGGCTACCTCCGCGAGAACAGCCCCCTGCCCCAGAAATTCACCTTCCAACCCGAGCTGGGCGTGTTCCGCAGGGACTTCGGCAGGGACGGCGACCTCAGCAAACACCTGGCGGTGCTGCACGCCGTGCTGCACAGGAACATCCACCGCCTGGGGCTGCTGGCCGCAAGGTTCTACCCCTGAGGGGGAAACGGGGGGTGCGGGGCTGCGGGGTTGGGGGTCAGGGGAGGCGGAGATACAGATTTGTAATAAAAGGGAAAAAAAAGAGAACGGTGTGGAGTGTGGGGGTCCTGAGGGGAGTTTGGGAGGGGCTGGGGGTGTTTGGGGGATCCTTGGGGGTGTCTAGATGGCTTGGGGGCAATGGTTTGGGGGTCCCAGGGGAGTTTTGGGGGGTCTCAGGAGAGTCCCGGGGCTGTATTGGGGGTCTCAGGAGGGTCTGGGTATCCAGAAGGTCCTTGAGGGTGACCAGATGGGTTGGGAGGGGGTTTGGGGGGTCTCAGGAGGGTCTGGGGGTGTCCAGAGGGGATTTGGGGAAAGGTTTGGGGGTCCCCGGGATGTTTTGGGGGTTCCCGGGGTATTTTGGGGGCTCCCGGGGGTCCCTGGGGGGTCTTTGGCGCTCCCGGGGCACTCCCGATCCCCGCCCTGTCAATCACCCACCTGACCCCGCCAATCGCTCATAACCGACCAATCACCGCCCTTTCTCGGGCCGCAACCCCGCCCCTTCCCTGGGCGCGGCTCTCATCTTGGTGGGCGGGGCTTCGCTCTCCGGAGACCAATCAGCGCCACGCTCGCTGGCGGGATTCCGTCACTTCCGGCAGAAGCGGAAGCGTTGCGGAAGCGGCGGCGGCCCGAGGATGTTTTACCACGTGAGCGGCACCGGGGGGTCACGTGCGGCACCGGGAGGGTCACGTGTCACACCGGGGAGGGGTCCCGGGAGTGTTCCCGCCCTTGGGAGCCCTCCTGGAGCGTTCCCGGTAACTTCCGGTGCCTCCCGGTAACTTCCGGTGCCTCCCGGTGCCCCCGCAGATCTCCCTGGAGCACGAGATCCTCCTGCACCCCCGGTACTTCGGGCCCAACCTGCTGAACACCGTCAAACAGAAACTCTTCACCGAGGTGGAGGGGACCTGCACCGGGAAGTGAGCGCGGGAACCGGGGGGGACCGGGAGGGACCGAAAATCCAAAATACAGCCCCAAAAATCCCAAATCCACCCGCGGGAAACCCAAAATCCCTCCCTGGGACATCCCTGGGATGCCCCCCGGGACCTCCCGGTATCCCGAGAAGCCCAAAAATGCTAAAAACGGCCCCAAAAGAACCCAAAACAACCCCGGGACCCCCCACATCCACCCTAAAACCCGCAAAATCCCCCTAAATTCTGCTGAGATGCCTCTGGGTCACCCCAAACACCCCCAAAAATCCCAAATGGCCCAAAAAACCCCACAAAAACTCAATAAATCCCAATAAACCCCAATAAATTTCGCAAAAACCCCAATAAATCTCAGTAAACCCCAATGAACCTAAATAAGTCCCAATTAACCTGAATTAATCCAAATAAACACAAATAAACTCCAATAAACCTCAATAAAACCCCAATAAATCCCAACAAATCTCACACAAACCCCAATAAATCCCAATAAATTCAATATAAACCCCATTACAGGTATGGATTTGTCATTGCTGTCACCACAGTTGACAATATCGGAGCCGGTGCGATCCAGCCCGGCCGTGGTTTCGTCCTTTACCCTGTCCAGCACAAGGGAACCCCAATAACCCCCAATAACCCCATAAATAACCCCATAAATGCTGTATAAATTGTATTTCAGGTACGGATTCGTTATAGCAGTGACCACCATTGACAACATCGGGGCTGGTGTGATCCAGCCCGGCCGGGGGTTTGTCCTCTACCCCGTCCGCTACAAGGCCATCGTGTTCCGGCCCTTCAAGGGGGAGGTCGTGGACGCCGTGGTCACCCAGGTCAACAAGGTCAGGGGTCACACTGGGGTCACACTGGGGTCACACAGGGGGACAAGGTGACACTTTGGGGGTGACCCCGAGGTGTCTCGGGAGGGTTCGGGGGGATTTTGGGGGGTTCCGGGGAGGTTTGGGGGGTCCTGGGGGTGTTTTGGGGTCACCCAGGTGACAATTCTGGGGCTCTGCGGGGCCCTGACCCCCCTTCCCATCCCTTTTCCACCCATTTTCTGTCTCTTTTTGTGCCTTTTTTGTCACTTTTTACCCCTTTCTTAACGCTGTTTTCTCCTTCTGTCCCTTTGTGTCCCTTTTTCCCGTTTCTGTCCCTTTTTGCCCCATTTCCCCAGGTCGGGCTCTTCACCGAGATCGGGCCGATGTCCTGCTTCATCTCCCGCCACGTGAGAGGGGCGGGGACACTCGGAAAGGGGGCGGGGACAACCCTAAGGGGGCGGGGATGCCCAGAAAGGGGGAGGGGACAATCCTAAAGGGGCGTGGACACACGGAAAGGGGGCGGGGACACCCCAAAAGGGGGAGGGGACACCCAAAAGTGCCACTGAGGGGGGAGGGGACTCCAAAACTCCTCCTGGGGACCCCTAAACCCCCCCCCCCATTTCCACCCAAATCCCTTTGGGGACCCCAAATCTCCCTAAACTGCCCCAAAATCCCTTTGGGGACCCCAAATGTGCCCCAAGATCCCTTTGGGGACCCCCCCTGACGCCCCCTTTCCCCCCAGTCCATCCCCTCCGAGATGGAATTCGACCCCAACTCCAACCCCCCCTGCTACAAAACCGTCGATGAGGTGAGGGGGGGTCTTTGGGGGGTCCTGGGGCGTTTTAGGGGGGTCCTGGGGGGGTTTTGGGGGGGTCCTGAGGGATCCTGGGGGGCTCTTGGGGATCCTGGGGGGGTTCTGAGGGGTTTGGGGGGGTCTGGAGGTACTTGGGAGGGTCTGGGGGGTTCTGCGGGGTTTTGGGGGGTCCCAGGGGGTCCCCAATGTCCGTCTGTCCGTCCGTCCACCTCCCCAGGACATCGTGATCCAGTGGGGCCCTGGGGGGCTTGGGGAGATCCTGAGGGGTCTGAGGGATTTGGGGAGGGGGTCCTGAAGGGTTTGAGGGGTTTTGGGGGGTCCCAGGGGGTCCCCAATGTCCGTCTATCCCCCCCAGGACATCGTGATCCAGCAGGACGATGAAATCCGGCTGAAGATCGTGGGCACCCGCGTGGACAAGAACGACATTGTCAGTGGGGGGGGGGGAACCCCAAAAAGGGGGGGAAAACCCAAAAATTGGGAGGGGGAAAAGTCCCAAAATTTGGAGAGGAAAATCCCAAAATGAGGGGGAAAAAAAATCACAAAATTTGGGGGGGTGGAAATCCCAAAATCTGGGGGGAAATCCTGAAAATCTGGGAAATAAATCTCAAATTTTGGGGGGGTAAATTCCAAAATTTGGGAGGGGGAAACAGCCCAAAACTGGGCAAAATTCTGGGATTTGAGGGAGAAATCCTGATATTCTGGGGAAAATCACAAAATTTGGGGAGGATTCCTGAAATTCTTTTCTCTCCCCTGCAGTTTGCCATTGGCTCCTTGATGGACGATTACCTGGGTGAGTTCTGGGGGGATTCTGGGGGTCCTAGGGGGGATTCTGGGGGTCTCAGAGGGGTTTTGGGGGTCCAGGGGGGGATTTTGGGGGGTCCTCGGGGGGCTTTTGGGGCTGGGGGCACCCCCAGGGGAATTTGGGGGAGGGGGATTTGGGATCCCTCCGCCCTCACCCCTTCCCCTTCTCCCCCCAGGCCTCGTCAGCTGAGCCCCAGCAGCAGCTGCGACCCCTCCTCAATTTGTGCCCCCCCAATTTTGGGGGTCTGTCCCCAATTTTGAGGGGTTCTGGTGGCAGGGCCATCCCCAGAGCTGGTGGGGCTCTGTCTTTCCCCTCCACGTTCCAAATAAAAGGGTTTTTTTTCATCCATTTTGCGCCTTTTCCTCTTCTTTTGGGAGGGTTTGGAATTTGGGGAGGGGTCTTTACCTCGGAGCGGGCCCCACCGCGCCATCGCCGCTTTAAGGCGGCATCGCCCCTTTAAGCGCACCCTCGTTTCCACGGCAACCGCGCTTTGCGTGGCCGCGCGCCGCTGTCGCGCTGTCGCCCTGACCCCCTTCCGCGCTTTGCGGCCGCGGCCCGGCCTTCTCTCCGCGCTCTCCAAGATGGCGGTGTCCGGGGTGAGTGCGGCCGCTGCCGCCATCCGCCGCCATCCTCCTTCCCCCGCCGCCCCGCCGCCTGTCTGCCGCCACCGGGACAGCCGCGGGACACCGGGGATGAGGCCCGGCCGGGTCCGGAGCGGCGGGGATGCTCCGGGGGGCGCGGATGGCGGCGGGAAGGGAGTGGGGGGGCGGCCCTGAGGGGAGCCGGGCTCGGAGGGGGCGGGGGGGGTTTGGGGGTGTCCCCTCATGAGGGGAGGGGGCGGTGTCACTTTTGGAGAGACCCTTGGGGACATTTTGGGGTCTCCCTGCCCCGATTTCCCCCCAAATCCTGCCCGGGGACGCCAAAATCCGGGGGGCTCAGGGCACTCATTCTCTTGTACCCTCTCATATCGGGACCCTCAGTGTCACACCACTGTCCCAAATCTTGGGGACATTCTGGGGACCCTCTGGGCGTCCTGTACCGCAAAATCCGGGGGGCTCAGGGCCCTCATTCTCTTGTACCCCCTCATATCGGGACCCTCAGTGTCACCCCAGAGCCCCAAATCTTGGGGGCATTCTGGGGACCCTCTGGGCGTCCTGTACCGCAAAATCCGGGGGGTTTCACACCCCAATCACAGCTTTAAGTCCCCAATTCGGGACCTCCTCTGTCACCCCTGTGTCCCAGACCTTGGGGACACTATGGTGACATTTTGCAGACACTTTAGCGACACTTTGAGGGACATTTTGGTGAAACTTTGGGGACCCTCTGGCTGTCCTGTACCCCAAAACCCGGGGGGGATTTCACCCCCCAATCACTGGGGGTCCAACTTGAAGTCCCTATTTCAGCACCCCCAGTGCCACAATGTCCCAAACCCTGGGGACACTTTGGTGACATTTTGAGGATACTTTAGGGACAGTTTGGGGGATCTCTGGGCATTCTGTACCCCAAAATCCAGCGCGATTTCAGACCACGATCACTGCGGCTCCCGAATTCGGGACCCCCTATGCCATCCCAATGTCCCACATTTTTGGGGACACTTTAGGGACATTTTAAGTGATGTTTTGGGGACACTTTGGGGACCCTCAGGACATCCTGTACCCCAAAATCTCACGATTTCACACCCCAGTCACCGCGGGTCCAACTTTAGGTCCCCAATTTGAGACCCCCTGTGCCACCCAATGTCCCAGATTTTTGGGGACTTTTTTGGGACGCCCTGGTGAGGCTCTGGTGCCATCCCCAGACCCTGTACACGTACCCCGAGAACTGGCGAGCCTTCAAGGCCCTGATTGCCGCTCAGTACTCGGGCGCTCGGCTCCGCGTGCTCTCCACCCCGCCGCACTTCAGCTTCGGCCACACCAACCGCAGCCCCCAGTTCCTCAAGAAGTTCCCTCTGGGAAAGGTAAAGTAGCCATAAAATAACCCAAAATAACCCAAAAGTTGGGGTTTGGGGGGTTTGAGTTTGGGCTTTGGGACATTCAGACCTCCCAGTTCCTCAGGAAGTTTTCCCCTGTGAAAGGTAAAATAACCCAAAAATAACCTAAAAATTGGGTTTGGGTTTTGGGGAGGTTCGGAACCCCCAGTTCCGCAAGAAGTTCCCATTGGGGAAGCTGAGGTCTGACCACAAAAAACACCCTAAAAACCCCAAAAATAAGAATTTGGGAAGTTTGGCGTTAACAGAATTTGGGGTTTGGGAATTTTGGGGTTTGGGGAGGGAACTTGAGGTTTCTGGGGGATTTGGGGTTTTTGGGGGGATTTGATATTTTTGAGGGAATTTGAAGGTTTTGGGGTGGGAATTTAAAGTTTTGAGGATTTTTGAGGGGAGAATTTGAGGGGTTTTGGGGGGGGTTTGAGGTGGAGATTTGGGTTTTTGGGGGAGATTTGGGATTTTTTAGGTGTGAATTTAAAGGTTGGGGGTAATTTTTGATGGGACAATTTAAAGTTCTGGGGTTTTTTGGGGGTTTATTTTTGGGGTTTTCGGGAGTTTCACCCCAAATCTCCCCCGCAGGTCCCGGCCTTCGAAGGCGACGATGGATTCTGCGTCTTCGAGAGCAACGCTATCGCCTACTATGGTGGGTCATTAATTAATTAATTGGCCTGGTTGGGCCTTAATTAGTGCAGTTCTGCTCTTAATTGGTCTCCTTCCTCTTGGTTAATTAATTCATTAATTGATTAACCCTTTCCTGTGGGGCTCAGAATCAATCAGGGATAGCTCATTAATGATCCCTTTTGCTCATTAATGACTCCTCCTATCCTTTAACGAGTCATTCCCCTAAATAATGCTTCTCTTGGCTAATTAATTATCCTGCTGGTTAATTAATTAACTCTTCCGCCCCCAGTGAGCTCCAACCTCATTGCTTCAATCCCCCTCTTAATGTGTTCTTGCCTTTTAACCAGTTTTGCATCTAATTAACAATCCTCCTGGCTAATTAATGACCCCTTTGTCTAATTAGTGATCCCCTTGACTAATTAATGATCCCCCTTGGCCAATTAATTAACCCTTTTTACTTCTCAGTGAATTCAAGACAAGAGTTCACAACTCTGATTGTTCCTTGTTCCTTTACCCTTTAATGTATGTCTCACCTAATTAACGAGCCCCTGGCTAATTAACGACCCTCGTGGCTAATTAGTATCCATGCTGGGTAATTAATTACCCTGTTGGTTAATGAATTAACCCTTTCCCACCCAGTGAGCACGGAGGAGCTGCGGGGCAGCACCAATTTCATCACTTTATTCTCCATTAATGATCCCTCACTGCTCATTAACGATTCCTCGTGGCCTTCAATGAGTCCCTCCCCTAATTAACGCCCCCCCTGGCTAATTAATGACCCTGTTGGTTAATTAATTAACCCTTTCGGGCGCAGTGAGCACGGAGGAGCTGCGGGGCAGCACCCCTGAGGCCGCGGCCGCTGTCCTGCAGTGGGTGAACTTCGCCGACAGCGACGTCGTCCCCCCGGCCAGCACCTGGGTGTTCCCCACGCTGGGCATCCTGCACTACAACAAACAGGTACCGGGGCATTTGGGGACGTTTTGGGATTTCTGGGGGGGTTTTCTTAGGATTTTTTCAGGTATTTTTAAAATTTATTTTATATTATTATTTGGGTGTTCCCCACTCTGGGCATCCTGCACTACAACAAACAGGTCTGGGGAGATTTGGGGTTTTTAGGGGGGGTCTTGAGGGAGCTCTGAGGGGATTTGGGAGGGTCAGGGGTGGTTTTGGGGTTCCCCTCCCCAGTTTTGGGGTCCATTCCCATATTTCGGGTTCCTCGTCCCAATTTTGGGGTGCATTCCCCAATTTCAGAGTGACCCATCCCAATTTTGGGATGCATTCCCCATTTTGTGGGTCCATTCCCTCATTTCCAGGTCTGTTTCCCAATTTTGGGGCCCATTCCCATATTTCGGGCCTCGTTCCCCAATTCTGGGGTCCCCCATCCCAATTTTGGGGTGCATTCCCCAATTTCAGAGTCTGTTCCCCAATTTTGGGATGCGTTCGCCAATTTTGGGGTGCATTCCTCAATTTTGGGGTCCCCCATCCCAATTTTGGGTTCCATTCACCGATGTTTGGTCCCGCAGGCCACGGAGGTGGCGAAGGAGGAGGTCCGGAAGGTTCTGGGGGTCCTGGACGGGCACCTGAGAACCAGAACGTTCCTGGTGGGGGAGAGGGTGAGCCTGGCCGACATCAGCCTGGTCTGCGCCCTGCTCTGGCTCTACAAACAGGTACCGCGGGGATTTGGGGCCATTTTGGGTCATTCTGGGGGTGTCAGGGAGGTTTTTTCAGAATCCCAGAGGGGTTTAGGGGTGTCCTGGGGGTGGTTCTGGGGATCCCAGGTGTATTTACGAGATCCCAGGTGTATTTAGGGTGTTTATCCCTCCCCAGGTGCTGGACCCGGCGTTCCGGGGCCCCTTTGGGAACGTCACGCGCTGGTTCCTCACCTGCCTGAACCAGCCCCAGTTCAAGGCCGTGCTGGGCGAGGTGCAGCTGTGCCAGAGGATGGCCCAGTTCGACGGTGGGCACACCTGGGGGGTGTAACACACCTGGGCGCACACCTGGGAGGTGGGACACACCTGTGGGAGGGGCAGCTGTGCCAGAGGATGGCCCAGTTGGACGGTGGGCACACCTGGGGGGATACATGGGCACATCTGGGGAGTGGGACACACCTGTGGGCACCCGGGCAAACCTGGGGGAGGAGCAGCTGTGCCAGAGGATGGCCCAGTTCGACGGTGGGCGCACCTGGACTCACCTGGGGGAGATGCAGCGAATTTTTGTGCATTTTTTCCCTAAGAAAGCTCCAAATTAATCAGATTTTTTTTGTTAACAAAGCCAAGAAGTTTGCGGAGAGCCAGGCCCGCAAGGACAAGGACAAGGAGGCCCCCAAGAAGGGGGAGAAGGGGGAGAAGGAGCCCCCCAAGAAGGAGAAGCCCCCCCGGAAGGAGGAGAAGCGGCCGCAGCCCGAGGAGGAGCTGGACGAGTGCGAGCAGGTCCTGGCAGCCGAGCCCAAGGCCAAGGACCCCTTTGCACACCTGCCCAAGAGGTGGGGACACACCTGGGACACACCTGAGATACCCGGGACACACCTGGAGGGGTTAGGGACACACCTGGCAGGTCCTGGCAGCCGAGCCCAAGGCCGAGGACCCCTTTGCACACCTGCTGAAGAGGTGGGGACACACCTGGCGGGGGTTAGGGGCACACCTGGGGACACTGAGGAGTCAGGGGTCATCACTGAGGGCTCAGGGTCACTCAGGGGTCACTCTGTGTCCATCTGTCCGTCCGCAGTCCGTTTGTCCTGGCCGAGTTCAAGCGCTCCAACGAGGACACGCTGAGCGTGGGAGCAGGGGGACACCACAGGGTTCAGGGTCACACGGTGGGGTCAGGGTCACTGTGAGGGGTCAGTGGTCACTGTGGGTCACTCGGGCGTCGCTCTGTCTGTCCACAGTCCGTTTGTCCTGGACGAGTTCAAGCGCAAGTACTCCAACGAGGACACGCTGAGCGTGGCCCTGCCCCATTTCTGGGAGCACTTTGACCGCGAGGGTTGGTCCCTGTGGTACTGCCAGTACCGGTACCCCGAGGAGCTGAGCCAGACCTTCATGAGCTGCAACCTCATCACAGGTGTGTGCCTTCATCACCTTCTTGTCATCTTCCTCTTCATCATCATCTTCATCCTCCATCCTCATCCCCATCCCTGTCCGTGTCCGTGTCCTTGTCCTTCCCTACCCTGAGGAGCTGAGCCAGACCTTCCTGAGCTGCAACCTCCTCACAGGCGCGCCTTCCTCACCCTCATCTTCACCATCCTCATCCTCAGCGTCTTCATCATTCTCTTTTTCCTTATGTTCATCCCTGTCCTTGTCCTTGTCCTGTCCCACCCCAAGGAACTGAGCCACACCTTCATGAGCTGCAACCTCATTACAGCTTTTCCCCATTTTTTTCCATTTTTTCCCATTTTCCCCAATATTTCCTGTTTTTTCCCATTTTTCCTTCATTTTTTTCCCCTTTTTCCCCTTTTTCCCATTTATTTCCCATTTTTTGCCTTCCCCCCCTTTTATTTTTGTTTTTATTTTCCGATCTTTCCTGTTTTTCCCTGTCTTTTCCCGTTTTTCCCATTTTCTCCCTTTTTTTTTTCTCATTTTTTCCCCGTTTTTTCATGTTTTTCCCATGATTTTTGTCCCATTTTTCCCATTTTCTCCCGTTTTTCCCCCGTTTTCGCAGGGATGTTCCAGCGCCTGGACAAGCTGAGGAAGAACGCCTTCGCCTCCGTGGTGCTCTTTGGGAAGGACCACGACAGCAGCATCTCGGGGGTCTGGGTCATGAGGGGGCAGGAGCTGGCCTTCACGGTGAGGAAATACCAAAAAATACAAAATTTACCCCAAAAAAGTCCCAGCAAATCCATGGATGGTGTTTACGGGGAGAAAATCCCAAAAATCCCCACTGAAATATCCCAAAACAGCCCAAAATATCCCAAAACGCAAGGTCTGGGTGATGAGGGGGCAGGAGCTGCTTTCATGGTGAGGAAATTGCAAAAATCCACAAAATTCCCCCAAAAAAATCAGTCTGATGAGGTTTACAGGGAGCAAACCTCAAAAATCTCCGCTGAAATATCCCAAAAATGCCGATTTCCATGGGGTTTTTGATGGAAATACAAGATTTTTTTTGCAGAAAACTTATTTTTTTTTAACTAATACCCAATTTCTCTGGTTTTTCCCCAATTTTCCCCAGCTGTGCCAGGACTGACAGGTGGATGAAGAGTCGTACACCCCAAAAATCCAAATTTCCGTGCAGTTTTTGACAGGAATATCCAATTTTCACAGGGTTTTCGCTGGGAATATCAGATTTTTTCGCAGGAAATTCAGGACTTTTGTCACTAACTCCCATTTTCTGTGTTTTTTGCCCCATTTTTCGCAGCTGTGCCCGGACTGGCAGGTGGATTACGAGTCGTACACCTGGCGCAAGCTGGACCCCGACAGCGCCGAGTGCCGGACGCTGGTGACCGAATATTTCATGTGGGAGGGCGAGTTCAGGCACGTGGGGAAGCCCTTCAACCAGGGCAAGATCTTCAAATGAAATGGGGCAAATTCCTCGGGTTTTGGGCAAAAAATCCGGGGTTCCAGAGCCCTTCAACCAGGGCAAAATCTGCAAATAAAATCCCGTGATTTTGGGCAAAAATCCCGGCTTTTGCGGTCAAAAATTCGATTTTTTTTTTGTGAGAAATTGAAGAGTTTCAGCAGGTCAAAATATTTAAATAAAATTTGGGCTGAAATCCTGGGATTTTGGATGAAAATCCCGGGTTTCAGGGCCTTTCAAGCAGGGCAAGGTCTTTAAATAAATTGGGTCAAAATCCTGGGATTTTGGGCAAAAGTCCTTGCGTTTCAGAGCCCTTCAACCAGGGCAAGATATTCAAATGAAATCCCAGAATTCTGGGCTGAAACCCCAGGATTTTGGGCTGAAATCTCAGGATTTCGGGGCCCTCTGGGAGTTTTGTTTCTCCATCCAATAAAAAGTTTGGGACAGGATGAGAGTTTGGAGTGGTTTGGGGTTTTTTGGGCAGTTTGGGGGTTTGGGGAGGATTTGGGGGATTTTGGGAGGGCTTGGGATTTTTTGAGGGATTTTTTGGGGAGAAGTTTGGGGTTTGTTGGGGGGATTTTGGGGGAGGATTTGGGGGATTTTGGGACATTCCAGGGAGTTCCAGAAGGTTCCAGGATATCCCAGGGTAGCCAAAATTCCCGATTTTTCCTTCAAATCCCTCAAAAGCTTCGATCAGGACGAGAACCTGGAGCAGTCCTGGGAATTTTGGGGGGTCCTGGGGTGACCCCAGCCCCAAAAAAACCCCAAAAAATCCCAAATCCTGACAAAATTGGGGCAGAAATTCTGAAATTTTCTGTGAATGCTCCCCAGGATCCCCTCCCCCACATCTGGGGGGGGGGCGCTCCCAGTATAAACCAGTAAAAAACCAGTAACCGCCCCCAAACCAGTACAAACCAGTAACCCCTCCCCCATTTCCTTCCTGGGCTTCCCCTCCCCCACCCCGGACAGTGCCAGATGTGGCCCCGCCCCCCCCCCCCCCCCCAACGGCCACATCTGGATCCAGTTCAGTCCCAGTTTGATCCCAGTTCAGTCCCAGTTCAGCCCCACTTTACCCCCGGTTCCCCCCAGTTTAGCCCCAGTCCCTCCCAGTTTGGCCCCAGTCCCTCCCAGTTTGGCCCCAGTTTGTCCCAGTTTGGCCCCAGTCCCTCCCAGTTTGGCCCCAGTCCCTCCCAGTTCCCTCCTGAGTCACCCCCGCGCGGTGACAGCGCCCCCCCCCCCCCCCCCCCCATTGTCCCCTCCCCCCCCGGGCCCCGAATCTCGCGGGGGGGGGAGGGGACAGGAGGGTCACACCGGGGGGGGGAGGGGTCGCACCTGTCCCAGGGCATCCCCGGGGCCGGGCCCCGCCCCGGTGTCACCGCAGCGTCACCACAACGTCACCGCAGCGTCACCGGGGGCCACACCCGGCCGGGCCGCGCCCCGGGGCCACCAAAGTGCCACCAGGTGCCACCCGCGGGCGGGGCCACGCCCAGCGTCACCGCCAGGCCGCGCCCAGCGCCGCCAAGGTGCCACCAAATGTCCCGCGGTGAGGTGGCGCTGCTCGGGTGCCACCAAGGTGCTACCAGGTGCCCCAAAGTGCCACCAGAGGTCCCAGGGTTAGGTGGCACCGCTTGAGTGTCACCAAAGTGCCACCCAGGTGCCCCAGGGTGAGCTGGCACCCCTCGAGTGCCACCGAGTGTCCCAAAGTGCCCCAGGTGTCCCAGGTGAGCTGGCACCGCTGAAGTGCCACCGAGTGCCCCAGGGCGGTGTCACCGTGAGCTGTCCCCACCCAGGTGCCACCACCGCTGTCCCTCCTGTCCCCTCCTGTCCCCGTCCCGCGGCTCCCGGGAATCCGGGAATTTTTGGGATTCCAGGAATTCCGGAATTGAGCCATTTTTTGTGAATTTTGGTGAATTCCGCGGTTCCCCCGCGCTGCCCCCCCCAGACCCCCCTGCCGCCCCCCCTTTGTCGCCCACGTGTCCCCAAGCGCGGCCCCGGTGGCGCCGGGCCAGGGCGGAATCCCAAACATCCAAAATCCCGAACAGCCCAAATCCCAAACAGCCCAAATCCCAAACAGCCCAAATCCCAAACAGCCGAAATCTCAAACAGCCGAAATCTCAAACAGCCGAAATCCCAAACAGCCCAAACAGCCGAAATCCCAAACATCCAAAATCCCAAAAATCCCAAACAACTCCTCCCCCCGCCCCGGGGGGGTCCCCTCGTGTCGTCCCCCCCCCCCCCCCCCCCGTGTCCTTTCCAGCGGTGTCGCCACATCTGGAGGTGACAGCGGATCCGCCCCTCCCCCACCGCGAGCCGCGTTTCTGGGGGGGGGGAGGGGTGTCGGGGGTGTCCCCGGTGTCCCCCAATGTCCCCCCCCCGTGTCACCTTTGTGTCCCGCTCCCGTGTCCGCCCCATGTCCGCCCCCGTGTTCCCGGTGTCCCTTCGTGTCCCTTCGTGTCCCCCCCGTGTTCCCGGTGTCCCCCCCGTGTCCCCCTGGTGTCCCCCCCGTGTCCCCCTGGTGTCCCCCCGGGCGTAGCGGGGCCCGGGGCGGGGCCCGGGGGGGCGGGGGTGATGAGGCAGCGCTCGGGAATGCGCCGGGATTTGGCACCGGAGGCTCCGGGACCGCCCGGAACGGCCCCGGATCGGCTCCAAAACGGGCCCGGGAGCGGCACCAAAACTGCCCCGGGCACGGCCCCGGAACGGCTCCAAAACTGCGCCGGGAACAGGTCCGGGAGTGGCTCCAGAACTACCCGGGAACGGCACCAAAACAGCCCAGGACTGGGCCGGGAACGGCTCCAGGACTGCCCGGGAACGGCCCCAGAACGGCTCCAAAACAGTCCCGGGAACGGATCCGGGAGTGGCCCCAAAACGGACCCGGATCGGCCCCAAAATCACCCGGGATCGGCCCCGATCCCACCCGGGAACTGTCCCAAAACGGCGCCAGAACAGCCCCAAAAGGGCCCCGGAACCGGCCCCAGAATGGTCCCGGTACCACCCCGGGAACGGCCCCAGAACCGGCCCGGGATCGGTCCTGGTCCCACCAGGAACGGCCCCAAAATCAACCCCAAAATGGCCCCAAAGCAGCCCCAAATTTACCCAAAATTGCCCCAAATTGCCCCAAAATGGGCCCCAGTTCCACCGGGAACGGCCCCGGAACCGCAGGTGGGGAAAAAGATCGGGAAGGGGGATTTGGGGGAATTTGACGATAATTTCAGGGGAATTTGGGGAAAACCAGGAGAATTTGAGGGAATTTGGGGAAATTGGGGAGAATTTCTAGGGAAAGTTTGGGAGAATTTGAGGGAATTTGGGGAAAATTCAGGAGAATTTGGAAGAGTTTGGGGAAATTTGGGAGGAATTGGATTTTCAAGAGTGGGAAAAGTCCCGGATTTTGGGAAGATTGTGGCTCCCAGTATGGACTGGGCCGAACTGGGAGCGGCGCCTGAGGGTCCCGACACCCCCCAGGGCTCCCCATACCGCCCAGTGCCCCCCAGTCCCTGCCCAGAATCCTCCAGTCCCATCCCAGTATACCCCAATATACCCCAGTATCCCCCCAGTACGCCCCAGTCCCATCCCAGCCCAGTCCTGTCCCAGTATCCCCCCCAGTGCCCTCCCAGTCCCCCCCAGTTCTGGGTGATTCTGGGGGTCTGGGGGATTCCCCCCTCCCGCCCCCCCCCCGGATTTGGGGCTCACCTGGGGGTGTTGGGGTTACCTGGGGGGGCGGGGCTTGGGACTCACCTGGGGAGGGGCCGGGGGTCCCGGTCCGGGATTGTCCAGTGGAGCCCGGACCGGAACCGGGACCAGAACCAGGACTGGAACCGGGACTGGATCGGGATCAGAACCGGGACCAGACTGAGATCAGAACTGGGACTGAAACCGATACCGGGATCAGAACCGGGACTGGAACCGGGACTGGATCGGGATCAGAACCGGGACCGGACTGAGATCAGAACTGGGACTGAAACCGATACCGGGACCAGAACCGGGACTGGAACCGGGACTGGAACGAGGACTGGATCGGGATCAGAACCAGAACTGGAACCATGATTACACCGGGACTGGAACTGGGACTGGATCGGGATCGGAACTGGGACTGGATCAGGTTTAGGAGTGGGACCAGATTGGGACCGGGACCAGAATTAGACCAGGACTGGGATTAAAATGGGGACCGGATCGGGATCAGAACCAGACCAGAACCGGGAATAGACAAGGCCCAGAATTGGGCCAGAACCAGGATACAACCAGGCTCAAACCGGGACTAGACCTGGACCAGAATTGCCTCGTCCCGGGCCCAGAACCAGGACCAGACTGGGACCAGAACCGGGACCAGGACCGGGACTAGACCAGGCCCAGAACCGGGACCAGACTGGGACTAGAACCTGACCCAGAACTGCCCCAGGCTGGGCTCAGAACAGCACCAGTCCGGGACCAGAACCAGGACTAGACTGGGCCAGAACCGCCCTGTACCGGGCCAAGAACGGGGCCCAGACCGGGACTGGAACTGGGCCCAGAACTGCACGAGACCGGGACCAGACTGGGACCAGAACTGGGCCTGGACTGGACCCAGAACGGGCCCGGAACCGTGTCCAGAACCGCGTCCAGAACAGCCCCGTCTCGGTGCCGCCCCGGTGCGGTTCCCGTTCCCGTTCTCGTTCCCGGTCCGGGCGCGCCGGGGCCGCTCCCGCTGCGCCGCCGCTCGCTCGGGGCTGTCCCGGGCCGCTCCCTGTCCCGGGGCCGGGCCGGGCCGGGCCCTCCCCGGGGGCGGGGGAGGCTCCGCCGCCCTACAAGAGCCGGGAGCCGCCCGGGCGCGGCCACTCCGCACGGACCGAGCCGCCGGGGCCGCTCCGGTACCGGCACCGCCATGGCCCGGCCCGGCCGCTGAGCCCGCAGCGCGCAGGTACCGGGGGCACCGGGACCGCACCGGGGGCACCGGGGGGCACCGGGACGGGCGGCGGCTCCGGGAGGGGCGCGAGGGGGTCCCGGGACGGTCCCGGGGCGGTTCCGGTGGTCCCGGGAGTTGCCGGGGAAGTGTCCGGGGAGTCCCGGGGGGCTTCGGGAGCGCCGGGAGGGCGGGGGGGGGTCCCGGTGGTCCCGGGACGGGCCCGGGAGGTTCCGAGAGCGCCGGGAGTTGGTCCCGGTGGTTCCGAGAGTGGCACGGGCGTGTCCCGGGGGGTCCCGGTGGTCCCGGGGGGTTCCGGGGGTGTCCCGGGGTGCGGGGGGGGTCCCGTGACGCTCTCGGGGGGTTCCGGTACCGCCGTGGGTTCGGGGGGGTCTCGTTGGTCCCGGGGAGGCTCCGGGAGCGCCGCGGGACGGGGGGAGGGGGGGGGGAAACCCACGCGTGTCCCGTGACCGAACCGGGGGGGGTCCCGGGGGGTCCCGGGGGGGGGGGCGGGGTAGCCCGGGGGGGTCCCGGGGATCCCGCGCGCGCTCAGGGCGTGGCCCCCCCCCGCCCCCCCCCCTCCGGCCGCGCCCGGGGAGTCCCCGGTGGGGGCGGGGCCGCGGTTCCCCCCCCTCCCCTCCCCTCTCAGGGCCCCGCCCGGACCGGGGGGACCCCGGGGGGGGTCCCGGTGCCGATTTTGGGGGGGGGGCGGGGGGGGATCCCCGGGATCCCGCGAGGGCGCGGCCGCGCGTGGGCGCTCGGTAATGAGGGTTCGGTAATTAACGCTCATCAGCGCCGCTCGCAGCGCGGGGGCGGCGATTTTTGGGGGGGGGGGGGGGGCGCGGCGATTTTGGGGTTCCCAAACCTCAAACACTCCCCCGGGGAGGGGATTTGAGGAAGAGAATTTGGGGAGGGGGATTTGGGGAGGGGGATCCCGTCTTTCACCCCCTTTTCCCCCCACGCGGTCCCCGCCGTTTTTGGGGTGGGGCGCGGTGATTTTGGGGTTCCCAGAGCCCCCCAAGGAGGCGAATCTGGGGAGGGGATTTGGGGATTTGGGGAGGGGGATTCCCCCTTTCCCCCCCCCTCTTTCCCCCCCCCCCCTCCCCCCCCGCGGTCTCTGCGGTTTTTGGGGCGCGGCCGCTCCGGGCGCCACTTCCCCTTTCACCCCCCCCCCCCAAATTGGGGACACCCCCGCCCCACCCTGGGACCCCCAAACTCCACCGGGGCCGGGGGCGATCCCCGCGCGCCCCCTCCCCAGATCCCGGCGCGTTTTGGGGTTCCCGGGGCGGGTCTGGGGAGGGGGCCGGGCGGGGCCGGGGACACCCCCGGACGGTGCCGCGGGCAGCGGCCGGGCCGGACCCGGTGGAACCGGTCCGGGACCCTCCCGGAGCCGCGCGGTGCCCGCCGCCCGCGGGACTCTCGCTCCAGCCGGTCCGACCGGTACCGGCCGCGGCCCCGCCCGCTCCTCCTCCTGCTGCTCCTCCTGGGCCTGGGGTTCCTTCCCATCTTTTCCCCTTTTTTTCCTATTTTCCCAATTTTTTTCCCAAATTTTTCCCAATTTTTTCCCAATTTCTTCCAATTTTTTCCCAATTTCCTCACTTTTCCCCCCCTTTTTCCCCTTTCCCCACATTTTCTCCCCATTTCCCCCCCCATTTTCCCCCCATTTCCCTCCTCTTTTCCCCATTCTATCCTCATTTTCCCCCCTATTCTAGTCCCATTTTACCCCCCATTTACCCCTCTTTTTTCCCCATTTTTCCCCATTTTCGCCCTTTATTTTTCCCCATTTTCTCCCTTTATTTTCCCCGTTTTTTCCCATTTCCCTCCGTTTTTTGGGAAGCTTTTCCGGGATTTGCCTTTTCCTGGGAGGGTCCCCGGCCCCGGCCCCGCCCGGATTTGGGGAGGGGTCACAGCCCGCAGGACCCCCCAAATTTGGGGATCCCCTCCCCAAAGTCTGGGTCTGGCCCGGACGGACGGAAAATGGGGAAAAAATGGGAAAATTGAACAAATTGGGAAAAAATGGGGAGGCGGGGGAGGGGTTTGGGGACCCCCCATTGGTGACAAAGTGACAGCGGGCGGTGACACCGGGGGTGGGGGGGGGTGACACCGGTGGCATCCTCTCCCCTCCCCTCCCCCCCCCCGGTCCCTCTGCGGCTTTTTGGATGCGGGGGGGGGAGGGGGGGGACACTAAAAATACCGCGGGGGGGGAGGGGGGGGGGGGGCGCGTGGTTTGCACCCCAAAAATAGCGCGGGGGGGGGCGGGGGGGGGCGGCATTGCCGGGGGGGGGCACTCGGGGCTGGGTCACCCCTGGGGGGGGGGGGGACACGTTTGACCCCCCCTGCCGCGAGGAAATGGGCAAAACTGGTGAAAAAACGGTGGGAAATGGTGAAATCTGCGTTTTGTGGCTCATTCCCGGCGCGGGTGCCGCTCCCAGCGCTCGGGGCCGCTCTGAGTCACCCCCGGGCCCCCCCCCGTGTCCCCCCACCCCGCTCTGAGTCACCGACCCGTCCGGCCGGCACCGAGCGGAGCCTTCCAGAACCTTCCGGGCCCGGGGGGGGGCACCGGGCAGCGCGACCCCTCCCATAAAGAGTGTCACTGCCCCCCAAATGTGCCACCAACCCCCCAAATGTGTCACCACCACCCCAAATGTGTCACTGCCCCCCAAATGTGTCACCGCCCCCCCCAAATGTGTCACCGCCCCCCCCAAATGTGTCACTGCCCCCCCCAAATGTGCCACCGCCCCCCCATCGGTGCCACCGCCCCCCCTCCCGTGTCCCCCTCCCCGTCTTTGGGGGGGGGGGGTTGTGCAAAAAAAATTCCGAAATTGTCTAAAAATGGAGAAATTCCCTCAAAATTTTAGGACACGGTGTGATAAGGGAGGGGTGACAGGGGACAGGTGCCACCCCCCCACGCTGCCCCGCCCTTCCCGACCGGAATTCCCGCGAATCCCAAAAATCCGCGGGCTCCGAGCGGGCCCTGGGGACATCGAGGGGGTCCCCAAAGTGTCCCGGGGGCGTCCCCCGGTCCCCAAACTGTGCCCAATGTCCCGGGGGTGTCCCCCTGTCCTGGGGGTGTCCCCCCGATGTCCCCGCTGTCTCGGGAGTGTCCCCCCGATGTCCCACGGTGTCCCCCCCCGTGTCCCCCCAGGCCCGGAGGTGTCACCGGAGCCGCCGCGAGTTCCCGAGCGAGGCCCGAGGATTGCGGGGGCGGATCCGGCACCGGCACCCGCCAAGGTCAGCGCGGCCGAACCGGCCCTGCTCGGACCCCAGAGCCGCTCTCCGGCCACTGTCCACCCCAGAGCCACTGTCCATCCCCTGCTCGGACCCCAGAGCCGCTCTCTGGCCACTGTCCACCCCAGAGCCACTGTCCATCCCCTGCTCGGACCCCAGAGCTGTGTCCAGCCCCAAACCCAGTGTCCATCCCCACCCTGACCCCAGAGCCGTGTCCGGCCCCAGAGCCGTGTCCATCCCCTGCCCCGTGTCCGGCCACTGCCCTGACCCCAAACCCCGTGTCCATCCCCAGACCCGGTGTCCATCCCCACGCTGACCCCAGACCCGGTGTCCATCCCCACCCTGACCCCAGACCTGTGTCTGGCCCCAGACCCAGTGTCCATCCCCTCCTACAGACCCCAGACCCAGTGTCCAGCCACTGCCCTGACCCCAGAGCTGTGTCTGGCCCCAAACCCAGTGTCCATCCCCAGACCCGGTGTCCATCCCCACCCTGACCCCCGGACTCTGTGTCCAGCCCCTGCCCCCATGTCCGGCCCCACCCTGACCCCAAACCCTGTGTCCATCCCCTCTTCTTGACCCCCAGCCACGTGTCCAGCCCCACACTGACCCCATGTCCAGCCCCAGTGACCCCTGTCCCCTGTCCTGGCACAGATGGAGCCCGAGGAGACGCGGGAGCTGCTCCTGCCCAGCTGGACGGGCAGCGGCTCCCACGGCATCACCATCGCCCAGACCGACGACGGCGTCTTCGTGCGCCGCGTGCAGCAGAACTCGCCGGCCGCTGCGCATGGGCGTGGTGCAGGAAGGTTGGCACGGCACACCTGGGGGCACCTGGGGGCTCCACACACACCTGGGGGCTCGGGGCATGGCCGTGGTGCAGGAAGGTGGGCACGGCACACCTGGGCACACCTGGGGGCTCCACATACACCTGGGGGGGCACCTGGGGGCTCTGGGCACACCTGGCGATCCACCCACACCTGGGGGCTCCACCCACACCTGGGGGCTCCACCCACACCTGGGCTGGTCTGGGAGCATCTCAGGAGCTTCTGGCTCTGTCCCCGTGGACGGTGACCCCACAGTCACTCAGGTGGGCACAGGGGGGTCCATCCCAGTGTCCCCACCCCCCTGACCCGTCCCCCCTGTCCCCATGGGTGGTGACCCCACAGTCACTCGGCACCCTGACCTGTCCCCCCTGTCCCTGTGGGTCACTGGGGGGGCACAGGGGTGTCCCCAGCCCCCTGACCCATCCCCCCGGTGTCCCCCCGTGTCCCCATGGATGGTGACCCCGGTGTCCCCAGCCCCCTGACCCGTCCCCCCGTGTCCCCATGGATGGTGACCCCGGTGTCCCCAGCCCCCTGACCCGTCCCCCGTGTCCCCCCGTGTCCCCAGGGATCAGATCGTCGGCGCCACCGTTTACTTTGACAAGCTGCCGTCGGGGGAGGCGGCGCAGCTGCTGCAGAGCCTGGGCCAGCACACGCTGGGGCTGCGGCTGCAGCGGCGCGGCGACCGCTCGCCCACGGCCGGACACGCCTGCGGCCACGCCAGACACGGCTGCGGTCAGCTGGAGCTGGTGCCCGGCAGCCCCGAGGTCGTGCTGGTGAGTGAGGAGGAGGATGGGGATGAAGATGATGAAGATGGGATGAGATGAGGATGGGGACAAGGATGAGGATAAGGAGAGCAAGAGGATGAGAAGGAGGAGAATGGGGATGAGGATGAAAATGAAGCATAAGGATGGAGATGATCAGGATGAGATGGGGATGAGGATGGGGATGAAGATAAGGATGGAGATGAAGGTGATGAGGATGGGAAAGAGAGTGTGGATGAGAATGAGGCTGAAAATAAGGATGAGAAGGAAGATGAGGACAAAGATAAGGACATGGATGGGGTTGGGGATGATGAAGAGGATGAGGATGATGCTGGGCACGGGCGGGCAGCAGTGCCCATCTCTCACCATCTCCATGCCCGCAGAGCGGCGATGATGAGGATGAGGATGGGGATTAGGATAGGGACAGAGGTGGGGAAGAGGATGGGGATGCGATGAGGATGATGATGGGCACGGGCAGGCAGCACCATCCAGCCCTCACCATCTGTCCCTCAGAGCGGCGATGACGAGGATGAGGAACAGGATGAGGATGGGGATTAGGACAAGGACGGGGATGGGGATGAGGATGATGATGATGCTGGGCACGGGCAGGCAGCACCATCCAGCTCTCACCACCGTGGTGTCCCCCTCAGAGCGGCGATGACGAGGAGTACCGGCGCATCTACACCACCAAGATCAAACCGCGGCTCAGGTCTGAGGAGGGCCCCGAGGCCGAGGGGACGCAGAGTAGAACCATCACGGTCACCCGCAGGGTCACCGCCTACACCGTGGACGTCTCCGGCCACGATGGCGACCTCGATGTCCACCTGCCCGCGACACCTGAGGGGCTTCACCTGAGCCAAATTCCTGCCGGAGAAACTGGAAAATGCCTGGCGGGCTGGAAGGGCGCCGGGGCCTCGCCGCGCGTGGAGGCCAACGGACAGTTTGGAGAGCTGGACGGGACACTGCACGTGGCCGGAGGGGCTCCGTGTCCCCACGGGGAGCTCGGCAGCTCCTCCTCCGTGGACGTGGGGAAAATCAAGATCCCGACATTAAAAATCCCCAAATTCGGGGTCCAGGCCGGCGGTGAAGCTCCGGCCCCACAGGTGGACGCTGGGGTGGACGTCACCTGCTCGCCCGCCCCGGTGCCACAGGTGGATGTGGCGGTCAAAGGTGCCACCAAGGTCCCCTCCCCTCCGCTGGACGTCCCCAGCGTGGAGATCCCAACCACGGATGGCGCAAAAGGGAAAATCAAAATCCCGCACTTGACCTTCCCCAAATTCACTGCACAGGGCGACGGCGGCGCCACCGTGGATGTCCCCAAGGGCGTGGCCGTCCCCGAGGGCGTGGCCGGCCCTGAGGTGGCCCTGGAGGGAGAATGGAAAGGCCCCACCTTCAAGAAGGTGGAAACGCCCCAAATTTCGCTGTCGGACGTGAACCTGAACCTGAGGGGCCCCAGAGGGGAAGGGGACCCCAAAGGACTCGGCCCCAAGGGGCTCCAGGTGGACCTGAGGGGGCCCCGGGTGGACATGGCCGGGCCTGGGGGGTGGCCTGAAGGGCGTGGAGGTGGACATTGGCGTGAAGGGGCCGAAGGGAGGAGTGGACGTGGCTGTGCCCACCCTGGGGGGCGAATTGAGGGGGCCACAGCTGGACCTGAAAGGGCCCCAGATTGGGGTAGAGGTGCCCGGAGTGGACATCAAAGGCCCCGAGATGGGCATCAAGACCCCCCAAGCATCCGTGCCCGACATCAACCTGAGCCTCAAGGGGCCCGGAGTGAAGGGAAATGTGGATGTTGGTGCCCCAAAACTGGAAGGGGAGCTGAAGGGCCCCGGGCTGGACATCAAAGGCCCAAAGTGGAGGTGGGGAGCCCAGAAATGGAGATCCAGAGCCCCGAGGGGAAACTGAGGTTCCCCAAGCTGAAGATGCCCAAATTTGGGGTGAAGGGAGAGACCCCCAGCACCGAGGTGACCCTTCCCAAAGGGGGGGTGGACGCCTCCTGCCCCAAGGTAGACATTGGCGTCCCGAGCGTGGACATCAAGGGCCCCAAGGTGGACGTTGAAGCGCCCGAAGTGGACGTGCACGGCCCCGAGGGGAAATTCAAGATGCCCAAGTTCAAAATGCCCAAATTTGGGTTGCCTGGGGTCAAGGCAGAAGGTCCAGAGCTGGACGTGAACCTCTCAAAGGGCGGCGTGGAGGTGTCAGGCCCCAAGGTGGACGTTGAGGCGCCGAGTTTGGACATCCAGGCCCCCAAAATCTCCGTGCCGGACGTCGAGCTGACCCTGAACGGTGCCAAGGCCAGCGGCGACCTGGACGTGTCCGTGCCGGGTTTGAAGGGCCCCAAGCTGGACATCAAAGGGCCCAAAGTCGAGGTTGAAGCCCCAGATTTGGACGTCCAAGGGCCCGAGGGCAAACTGAAGTTCCCCAAGATGAAAATGCCCAAATTTGGGGTGAAGGGAGAGAGCCCCGAGCTTGAGGTGACCCTTCCCAAAGCGGGGGTGGACGTTTCGGGTCCTGGTGTCACAGTCGAGGTCCCTGGCGTGGACCTGAAGGGCCCCAAGATGAAGGTGCCCGAGGTGGGCATCAAAACCCCCCAGATCTCCATGCCCGACATCGACCTGAGCCTCAAAGGGCCCAAAGTCAAGGCAGATTTGGACGTTTCCGCCCCAAAACTGGAAGGGGAGCTGAAGACCCCCGGGCTGGACCTCAAAGGGCCCAAAGTCGAGGTTGAAGCCCCAAATTTGGACATCCAAGGCCTGAGGGCAAACTGAAGTTCCCCAAGATGAAAATGCCCAAATTTGGGGTGAAGGGAGAGAGCCCCGAGCTCGAGGTGACCCTTCCCAAAGGGGGCATGGACATTTCTGCCCCCAAGGTGGACATTGATGTCCCCAAGATGGACATTTCCGCCCCCAAAATGGACATTTCTGCCCCCAAGGTGGACATCGACGTCCCCAGCGTGAACATGGAAGGGCCAGAGGTCAAAGGGAAAGGCCTCAAGTTCAAAATGCCCGAACTCAACGTTCAGACCCCAAAACTCTCCATGCCCGACGTGGATCTGGGCTTGAAGGCCCCGAAACTCAAAGGGGACCTCGGAATTTCTGGGCTGAAGGGCCCAAAAATGGACGTGAAAGGCCCCAAGGTGGACGTGGAAAGTGCCAAAATCGACGTGAAAGGTCCCAGGTTGGATGTGGAAGGTCCCAAGGTGGATGTGGAAGGTCCCAAGGTGGATGTGGAAGGTCCCAAGGTGGATGTGGACGTGCCGGAGGTGGACTTGGAGTGTCCAGAAGGGAAGGTGAAAGGTCCCAAATTCCGGATGCCCAAACTCAACATCAAATCCCCCAAAATCTCGATGCCGGACGTGGATTTGAACCTGAAGGGACCCAAAGTGAAGGGAGACGTGGACGTGTCCCTCCCCAAGGTGGAAGGGGAGTTGAAAGCTCCGGAAGTGGACATTAAAGGGCCGAAGGTGGACGTGGAGGTGCCCGGCGTGGATTTGGAGGGGCCTGAGGGGAAGATCAAAGGGCCCAAGTTCAAGATGCCCGAGATGCACATCAAGACCCAGAAGATCTCCTTGCCTGACGTGGACATCAACCTCAAGGGCCACAAGGTCAAGGGGGATGTGGACGTGTCCCTGCCAAAGCTCGAGGGTGACCTGAAGGGCCCTGAACTGGACATCAAGGGCCCCAAAGTGGACATTGAGGCACCTGACGTGGACATTCACGGGCCTGAGGGGAAATTCAAGATGCCCAAGTTCAAAATGCCCAAATTTGGGATGTCTGGGGTCAAAGCAGAAGGCCCCGAGGTGGACGTGAACCTCCCAAAAGGAGACCTGGACGTGTCCGGCCCCAAGGTGGACATTGAAGGTCCAGAGGTGGACATTGACCTCCCAGAGGGGAAGGTGAAGGGCCCCAAGTTCAAGATGCCTGAGATGCACATCAAGGCCCCCAAGATCTCCATGCCCGACATTGACCTGAACCTCAAAGGCCCCAAATTGAAGGGGGACGTTGATGTCTCTGTCCCAAAGCTCGAGGGTGACCTGAAAGCCCCAGACATCGACATCAAGGGCCCCAAGGTGGACATTGAGGCACCTGATGTGGACATTCATGGGCCAGAGGGGAAATTCAAGATGCCCAAGTTCAAAATGCCCAAATTTGGGCTGAAGGGAGAAGGCCCCGAGGTGGACGTGAACCTCCCAAAAGGAGACCTGGACGTTTCCGGCCCCAAGGTGGACGTTGAGATGCCAAGTGTGGACATTGAGGGGGCAGAGGGGAAGATCAAAGGCCCCAAGTTCAAGATGCCCGAGATGAACATCAAGGCCCCCAAGATCTCCATGCCTGATGTTGATTTCAACCTGAAGGGCCCCAAGGTCAAAGGAGACATCGATGTTTCTGCTCCAAAGCTGGAGGGTGAACTGAAGGGGCCTGAACTGGACATCAAGGGCCCCAAAGTGGACATTGAGGCACCTGACGTGGACATGCACGGGCCAGAGGGGAAATTCAAGATGCCTAAATTCAAAATGCCCAAATTTGGGATGCCCGGGGTCAAGGTAGAAGGCCCTGAGGTGGATGTGAACCTCCCGACAGGAAACCTGGACATGTCCGGCCCCAAGGTGGACATTGAAGGTCCAGAGGTGGACGTGGAGCTGCCAGAGGGGAAGGTGAAGGGCCCCAAGTTCAAGATGCCCGAGATGCATTTTAAGACCCCCAAGATCTCCATGCCCGACATTGATTTGAATCTCAAAGGCCCCAAACTGAAGGGAGACGTTGATGTTTCCCTTCCCAAAGTTGAAGGAGACCTGAAAGCCCCAGACATCGACATCAAGGGCCCCAAAGTCAATGTGGATCTCCCCGATGTGGAGCTGGAAGGGCCTGAGGGGAAGATCAAAGGCCCCAAGTTCAAGATGCCCGAGATGCACATCAAGGCCCCCAAGATCTCCATGCCTGATGTCGACTTCAACCTCAAAGGCCCCAAATTGAAGGGGGACGTTGATGTCTCTGTCCCAAAGCTCGAGGGTGACCTGAAAGCCCCAGACATCGATATCAAGGGCCCCAAGGTGGACATTGAGGCACCTGACGTGGACATTCACGGGCCAGAGGGTAAATTCAAGATGCCCAAGTTCAAAATGCCCAAATTTGGGCTGAAGGGAGAAGGCCCCGAGGTGGACGTGAACCTCCCAAAAGGAGACCTGGACATGTCCGGCCCCAGGGTGGACGTTGAGATGCCGAGTGTGGACATTGAGGGCCCAGAGGGGAAGATCAAAGGCCCCAAGTTCAAGATGCCCGAGATGAACATCAAGGCCCCCAAGATCTCCATGCCTGACATCGACCTCAACCTCAAGGGCCCCAAGGTCAAGGGGGGCGATGTCTCTGTCCCCAAGTTGGAAGGGGACCTGAAGGGGCCTGAACTGGACATAAAAGGCCCCAAAGTCAATGTTGAAGCACCAGATGTGGACATCCATGGTCCAGAAGGAAAATTCAAGATGCCCAAGTTCAAAATGCCCAAATTTGGGATGCCCGGGGTCAAGGTAGAAGGCCCTGAGGTGGACGTGAACCTCCCGACAGGAAACCTGGATGTATCCGGCCCCAAGGTGGACATTGAAGGTCCAGAGGTGGATGTGGATCTGCCAGAAGGGAAAATCAAAGGCCCCAAGTTCAAGATGCCTGAGATGAACATCAAAGCCCCCAAGATCTCCATGCCTGACATCGACCTGAACCTGAAAGGTCCCAAAGTCAAGGGGGGCGTTGATGTCTCCGTCCCCAAGTTGGAGGCTGACCTGAAGGGTCCAGATGTGAACATTAAAGGTCCCAAGCTGGATGTGGACGTTCCTGAGGTTGACATTGAAGGTCCCGAGGGGAAGTGGAAGGGACCCAAGCTGAAGATGCCCGAGATGAACATCAAGGCACCGAAGTTTTCTCTGCCTGATGTCGATCTGCACCTGAAAGGTCCCAACGTGAAGGGAGACGTGGGCGTGTCTGCCCCAAAGATAGAAGGTGACGTGAAAGTGCCGGATCTGGAGTTGAAAGGACCCAAAGTGGACGTGGATGTGCCCGACGTGGAGCTGGAGGGCCCCGAGGGGAAGATCAAAGGCCCCAAGTTCAAGATGCCCGAGATGCACTTCAAGGCCCCCAAGATCTCCATGCCTGACTTCGATCTCAACCTGAAGGGCCCCAAAGTGAAGGGAGATGTGGATGTGTCCGTCCCGAAAATCGAGGGAGGTCTGAAGGCCCCGGATGTTGACATCAAAGGCCCCAAGGTCGATGTGGATCTCCCCAACATCGACCTGGAGTGTCCCGAGGGGAAGATCAAAGGCCCCAAGTTCAAGATGCCCGAAATGCATTTCAAAACCCCAAGATCTCCATGCCCGACATTGACCTCAACCTGAAGGGCCCCAAACTGAAGGGGGACATGGACATTTCTGCCCCAAAACTGGAGGGTGACCTGAAGGGCCCAGACATGGACATCAAAGGTCCCAAGGTGGACATCGAAGCTCCTGACGTGGACATTGAGCTCCCCGAGGGGAAGGTGAAGGGCCCCAAGTTCAAGATGCCCGAGATGCACTTCAAGGCCCCCAAGATCTCCATGCCCGACTTTGATCTGAACCTGAAGGGCCCCAAGGTCAAAGGCGATGTCGATGTGTCCGTGCCGAAGCTCGAAGGGGACCTGAAAGGGCCAGAGGTGTCACTGAAAGGTCCAAAAATGGACGTTGAGGTTCCTGACGTGGAGCTGGAGTGTCCAGAGGGGAAGATCAAAGGCCCCAAGTTCAAGATGCCCGAGATGCACTTCAAGGCGCCCAAGATCTCCATGCCTGACTTTGATCTCAACCTGAAGGGCCCCAAAGTCAAGGGGGACATTGATGTTTCTGCTCCCAAGCTGGAAGGGGACCTGAAGGGGCCTGAATTGGATGTCAAAGGCCCCAAAGTTGATGTCAACCTCCCTGACGTTGACCTGGAGTGTCCTGAGGGGAAACTGAAGGGCCCCAAGTTCAAGATGCCCGAGATGCACATCAAGGCCCACAAGATCTCCATGCCTGACATCGACCTGAACCTGAAGGGCCCCAAATTGAAGGGAGATGTCGATGTTTCTGCTCCAAAGCTGGAAGGAGACCTGAAAGCCCCAGACATCGACATCAAGGGCCCCAAAGTCAATGTGGACCTCCCAGATGTGGAGCTGGAGTGTCCCGAGGGGAAGATCAAAGGCCCCAAGTTCAAGATGCCCGAGATGCACATCAAGGCCCCCAAGATCTCCATGCCTGATGTTGATTTCAACCTCAAAGGCCCCAAATTGAAGGGGGACATTGATGTCTCGGCTCCCAAGCTCGAGGGTGACCTGAAAGCCCCAGACATTGACATCAAAGGCCCCAAGGTGGACATTGAGGCACCTGACGTGGACATTCATGGGCCAGAGGGGAAATTCAAGATGCCCAAGTTCAAAATGCCCAAATTTGGGCTGAAGGGAGAAGGCCCCGAGGTGGACGTGAACCTGCCAAAAGGAGACCTGGATGTTTCCGGCCCCAAGGTGGACATTGAAGGTCCAGATGTGGACATGGAGCTGCCAGAGGGGAAGGTGAAGGGCCCCAAGTTCAAGATGCCCGAGATGCATTTTAAGACCCCCAAGATCTCCATGCCCGACATCGACCTGAACCTGAAGGGCCCCAAGGTCAAGGGCGATGTCGATGTTTCCCTTCCCAAAGTTGAAGGAGACCTCAAGGGGCCTGAACTGGACATCAAAGGCCCCAAAGTCAATGTGGACCTCCCCGATGTGGAGCTGGAAGGGCCCGAGGGGAAGATCAAAGGTCACAAGTTCAAGATGCCTGAGATGCACATCAAGGCACCCAAGTTCTCCATGCCTGACGTTGATTTCGGCTTGAAAGGCCCCAGGGTCAAGGGCGACATGGATGTGTCCCTTCCAAAGCTGGAGGGTGAACTGAAGGGGCCTGAACTGGACATCAAGGGTCCCAAAGTGGACGTTGATGTGCCAGATGTGGACATTCATGGGCCTGAGGGAAAAATTAAATTCCCCAAGTTCAAAATGCCCAAATTTGGGATGCCTGGGGTCAAGGCAGAAGGCCCCGAGGTGGACGTGAACCTCCCGACAGGAAACCTGGACGTGTCCGGCCCCAAGGTAGACATTGAAGGGCCAGATGTGGACATTGATCTCCCCGAGGGGAAGGTGAAGGGCCCCAAGTTCAAGATGCCCGAGATGCACATCAAGGCCCCCAAGATCTCCATGCCCGATGTTGACTTCAACCTGAAAGGCCCCAAACTGAAAGGAGACATCGATGTCTCCGCTCCAAAGCTTGAGGGTGACCTGAAAGCTCCAGACATCGACATCAAAGGCCCCAAAGTCGATGTTGATCTCCCCGATGTTGATTTGGAAGGTCCCGAGGGGAAGATCAAAGGTCCCAAGTTCAAGATGCCTGAGATGCACATCAAAGCCCCCAAGTTCTCCATGCCCGACGTCGACTTCAGCCTGAAGGGCCCCAAAGTCAAAGGTGACATCGACGTCTCTGTCCCCAAGCTGGAAGGTGACCTGAAGGGGCCTGAACTGGACATCAAGGGTCCCAAAGTGGACGTTGATGTGCCAGATGTGGACATTCATGGGCCTGAGGGAAAGATAAAGTTCCCCAAGTTCAAAATGCCCAAATTTGGGATGCCTGGGGTCAAGGCAGAAGGCCCTGAGGTGGATGTGAACCTCCCGACAGGAAACCTGGACGTGTCCGGCCCCAAGGTGGACATTGAAGGGCCAGAGGTGGACGTGGAGGTGCCAGAGGGGAAGGTGAAGGGCCCCAAGTTCAAGATGCCCGAGATGCACATCAAGGCCCCCAAGATCTCCATGCCTGACGTCGACTTCAACCTCAAAGGCCCCAAACTGAAAGGAGATGTTGATGTTTCTGCTCCAAAACTCGAGGGAGACCTGGAAGTCCCAGACATTGACATCAAAGGCCCCAAAGTCGATGTTGATCTCCCGGACGTTGATTTAGAAGGGCCCGAGGGGAAGATCAAAGGCCCCAAGTTCAAGATGCCCGAGATGCACATCAAGGCCCCAAGATCTCCATGCCTGATGTTGACTTCAGCCTCAAAGGCCCCAAATTAAAGGGAGACGTCGATGTCTCTGTCCCCAAGCTGGAGGGTGACCTGAAGGGGCCTGAACTGGACATCAAGGGTCCCAAAGTGGACATTGAGGCACCTGATGTGGACATTCACGGCCCAGAAGGGAAAATCAAAATGCCCAAGTTCAAGATGCCCAAATTCGGCTTTTCTGGGCCCAAAGTTGAAGGCCCCGAGGTGGACGTGAACCTCCCCGAGGCCGAGGTCAACATTTCGGGTCCAAAAGTCGACGTTTCTGTCCCCGAGCTGGACATTGAGGGCCCTGAGGGGAAACTGAAGGGGCCCAAGCTGAAGAAGCCAGAGCTGCAGTTCAACGTCCCCAAGATCTCCATGCCCGACATCGACCTCAACCTGAAGGGCCCCAAACTCAAAGGTGACCTCGATGCTTCTCTGCCCAAGGTGGAGGGCGAGCTGAAGGGCCCCAAAGTGGACATCAAAGGGCCGGAGCTGGAGCTGGAGGGGCCGAAGGTGGACCTGGAAGGAAAAGCTAAAAAATCCAGGTTTAAACTCCCTAAGTTTGGCTTTTCTGGCCCAAAAGTTCAGAGCCCCGAGGTGGATGTGAAGGTTAAAAAGCCTGAGGTGGAACTGTCCGGCCCCAAAGTCGAGGTCCAGGGTCCGGATTTGGACGTGCAGGGAAAATCCAAGGGCTCCAAATTCAAAATGCCTTTTCTGAACATTTCTTCACCCAAAATGTCGATGCCGGACGTGGAGCTGAACCTGAAGGGGCACAAGATGAAGGGGGAGTTTGACCTGTCCACCCCCAAACTGGAAGGGGAGCTGAAGGGTCCTGAGGTGGACATCAAGGGCCCCAAGGTCAACATCGAGGCCCCCAACGTGGACGTTCACGGTCCAGAGGGGAAAATCAAAATGCCCAAGTTCAAAATGCCCAAATTTGGTGTTCCTGGGTTTAAAGGGGAGGGGCCAGAGGTGGACGTGAACTTGCCCACAGGAGAACTGGACGTGTCCGGTCCTAAAGTGGACATTGAAGGTCCAGAGGTGGACATTGAGGGGCCGGAGGGGAAGATCAAAGGGCCCAAGTTCAAGATGCCCGAGATGAACATCAAAGCCCCCAAGATCTCCATGCCCGACATCGACCTGAACCTGAAGGGCCCCAAGGTCAAGGGGGACGTGGACATGTCCCTGCCCCAGGTGGACCTGAAGGGACCCAAGGTGGACGTGGAGGTTCCCGACGTCGACATCGAGGGCCCACAAGGGAAAATCAAAGGCCCCAAATTCAAAATGCCCGAGATGAACATCAAAGCCCCCAACCTGTCCATGCCAGACCTGGACCTCAACCTGAAAGGTCCCAAGGTCAAAGGGGGGGCAGACATCGATCTGACCGCACCAAAAATCGAGGGAGACCTGAGCTTGCCGGACGTCAACATCAAAGGCCCCAAGGTGGACATTGAAGGGCCAGAGGTGGACATTGACCTCCCAGAGGGGAAGGTGAAGGGCCCCAAGTTCAAGATGCCCGAGATGCACATCAAGGCCCCCAAGATCTCCATGCCTGACGTTGATTTCAACCTGAAGGGCCCCAAAATCAAGGGGGACATTGATGTCTCTGCTCCAAAGATGGAAGGTGACCTGAAAGCCCCAGACATTGACATCAAGGGCCCCAAGGTGGACATTGAGGCACCTGACGTGGACATTCATGGGCCTGAGGGGAAATTCAAGATGCCCAAATTCAAAATGCCCAAATTTGGGCTGAAGGGAGAAGGCCCCGAGGTGGACGTGAACCTGCCAAAAGGAGACCTGGATGTGTCCGGCCCCAAGGTGGACATTGAAGGTCCAGATGTGGACATGGAGCTGCCAGAGGGGAAGGTGAAGGGCCCCAAGTTCAAGATGCCCGAGATGCATTTTAAGACCCCCAAGATCTCCATGCCCGACATTGACCTGAACCTGAAGGGCCCCAAATTGAAGGGGGACGTTGATGTCTCTGTCCCCAAGATGGAAGGAGACCTGAAAGGACCTGAAATTGAACTCAAGGGCCCCAAAGTCGATGTGGATCTCCCCGATGTTGATCTGGAAGGGCCTGAGGGGAAGATCAAAGGCCCCAAGTTCAAGATGCCCGAGATGCACATCAAGGCCCCCAAGATCTCCATGCCAGACTTTGATCTCAACCTGAAAGGTCCCAAAGTGAAGGGAGACGTGGACGTGTCCCTGCCCACCGTGGAAGGAGACCTTAAAGGGCCAAAGGTGGATGTGAAAGGCCCTGAATTCGATGTTTCTGCCCCAGATGTTCAAATTGAGGGTCCCGAAGGGAAGATCAAAGGCCCCAAGTTCAAGATGCCCGAGATGAACATCAAAGCCCCCAAGATCTCCATGCCCGACTTTGACCTGAACCTGAAGGGCCCCAAATTGAAGGGGGACATTGATGTTTCTGCTCCCAAGCTGGAAGGAGACCTGAAGGGCCCAGACGTCGACATCAAAGGCCCCAAAGTCGATGTTGACCTGCCTGACATGGAGCTGAAGGGCCTGAGGGGAAGATCAAAGGCCCCAAGTTCAAGATGCCCGAGATGCACATCAAGGCCCCCAAGATCTCCATGCCTGATGTTGATTTCAACCTGAAAGGCCCCAAAGTCAAAGGTGATGTGGACGTGTCCCTTCCAAAACTGGAGGGTGACCTGAAAGCCCCAGACATTGACATCAAGGGCCCCAAAGTGGACATTGAGGCACCTGACGTGGACATTCACGGGCCAGAGGGGAAATTCAAGATGCCCAAGTTCAAAATGCCCAAATTTGGCTGAAGGGAGAAGGCCCCGAGGTGGACGTGAACCTGCCAAAAGGAGACCTGGATGTGTCCGGCCCCAAGGTGGACATTGAAGGTCCAGAGGTGGACGTGGAGCTGCCAGAGGGGAAGGTGAAAGGCCCCAAGTTCAAGATGCCCGAGATGCATTTTAAGACCCCCAAGATCTCCATGCCCGACATTGATTTGAATCTCAAAGGCCCCAAACTGAAGGGAGACGTTGATGTTTCCCTTCCCAAAGTTGAAGGAGACCTGAAAGCCCCAGACATCGACATCAAGGGCCCCAAAGTCGATGTTGATCTCCCCGATGTGGAGCTGGAAGGGCCTGAGGGGAAGATCAAAGGCCCCAAGTTCAAGATGCCCGAGATGCACATCAAGGCCCCCAAGATCTCCATGCCTGACATCGATTTCAACCTCAAAGGCCCCAAAGTCAAGGGCGACATCGACGTCTCAGTCCCTAAACTTGAAGGTGACCTGAAGGGGCCTGAAATTGATATCAAGGGCCCCAAAGTGGACGTTGATGTGCCAGACGTGGACATTCACGGCCCAGAAGGGAAAATCAAAATGCCCAAGTTCAAGATGCCCAAATTCGGCTTTTCTGGGCCCAAAGTGGAAGGCCCCGAGGTGGATGTGAACCTGCCCTCAGGAAAACTGGATGTGTCTGGCCCCAAGGTGGACATTGAGGGGCCAGAGGTGGACATTGACCTCCCAGAGGGGAAGGTGAAGGGCCCCAAGTTCAAGATGCCCGAGATGCACATCAAGGCCCCCAAGATCTCCATGCCTGACCTCGACCTGAACCTGAAGGGCCCCAAGGTCAAGGGTGACGTGGACGTGTCCCTGCCCAGCGTGGAGGGAGGGCTGAAAGGGCCCGAGGTCAGCGTCACCGGCCCCGAGGTGGCCATCGACAGCCCCGAGGGCAAGTTCAAACTGCCCAAGTTCAAGATGCCCAAATTCTCCATGCCGGGGTTCAAGGGGGATGGGGTGGACGCTGACCTGACCCTCCCCAAGGGCGACGTGGCCATTTCAGGCCCCAACTTGGACCTGGAGGCTCCTGAGCTGAGCGTGGACGGGAAAGCCAAAGGTCCCAAATTTTCCATGCCCGAGATGCACATCAAGGCCCCCAAGATCTCCATGCCCGACGTCGACTTCAACCTGAAGGGCCCCAAACTGAAGGGAGACGTTGATGTTTCCCTTCCCAAAGTTGAAGGAGACCTGAAGGCCCCAGACATCGACATCAAAGGCCCCAAAGTCAATGTGGATCTCCCGGATGTGGAGCTGGAAGGGCCTGAGGGGAAGATCAAAGGCCCCAAGTTCAAGATGCCTGAGATGCACATCAAGGCCCCCAAGATCTCCATGCCTGATGTTGATTTCAACCTCAAAGGCCCCAAAATCAAGGTGACATGGATGTCTCTGTCCCAAAGCTCGAGGGTGACCTGAAAGCCCCAGACATCGACATCAAGGGCCCCAAGGTGGACATTGAGGCACCCGATGTGGACATTCATGGGCCAGAGGGTAAATTCAAGATGCCCAAGTTCAAAATGCCCAAATTTGGGCTGAAGGGAGAAGGTCCCGAGGTGGACGTGAACCTCCCAAAAGGAGACCTGGACATGTCCGGCCCCAGGGTGGACGTTGAGATGCCGAGTGTGGACATTGAGGGCCCAGAGGGGAAGATCAAAGGCCCCAAGTTCAAGATGCCTGAGATGCACATCAAGGCCCCCAAGATCTCCATGCCCGACGTCGATTTCAACCTGAAGGGCCCCAAGGTCAAGGGTGATGTTGATGTCTCTGCCCCGATGCTGGAGGGCAACCTGCAGTGCCCAGATGTTGACCTCAAGGGCCCCAAGGTGGACATTCAGGCTCCGGACGTGACCCTGGAAGGGCCCAAGGTGAAGATGCCCGAAATTCATGTCAAGACCCCCCAGATCTCCATGCCGGACATTGACCTGAACCTGAAAGGGCTGAAGGTCAAAGGTGACGCTGACCTGCACGGCCCCAAGCTCGAGGGGGGCCTCAAGGGCCCTGATCTGGACATCAAAGGCCCCAAGGTGGACATCGAGGGCCCCGCGGTCGATGTCGATGGCCTGGAGGGGAAGGTGAAGCTGCCCAAAATGAAAATGCCCAAATTTGGCTTGAAGGGCGAAGGGCCCGAGGTGGACGTGAACCTGCCCAAGGCCGAGGTGGATCTGTCTGGGCCCAAGGTCGATCTCAGCCTGCCAGAGGTCAACGTTGAAGGTCCGGAGGGCAAAGTGAAAGGCCCTAAACTGAAAATGCCCGAAATGCACGTGAACGTCCCCAAAATCTCCATGCCCGAGATAGACTTGAACCTGAAAGGCCACAAAACCAAGGGCGGCTTTGACATTTCCACCCCCAAGTGGAAGGTCACCTGAAGGGCCCCGAGGTCGAGCTCAAAGGCCCAGAATTTGGGGTGAAAGGCCCAGAATTCGGGATCAAAGGCCCTGAGGTTGACGTTGAATGTCCCCGACGTGAACGTGGAGGTCCCAGAAGCCAACATCAAAGCTCCTAAGTTCAAAAAGTCCAAATTTGGGTTTGGCATGAAGACCCCCAAGGCCGAGGTGGATTTACCCGAGGCGGAGCTGAGCGTGGAGTCCCCCGAGGCCCACCTGGCCGCGAAGGGCAAGAAGAGCAAGTTCAAGATGCCCAAAATCCACATGAGCGGCCCCAAAGTGAAGGGCAAGAAGGGCGCGTTCGAGGTGAGCGCGGCCGGGGGCCGAGCTGGAGGCGGAGCTCAGCGGCCCCGACGTCGCTGCGGGCGGAAGCGCCGCCGTGAAATCCCCCAAGGGCAAGAAACCCATGTTTGGGAAGATCTCCTTCCCGGACGTCGAGTTCGACCTGAAATCGCACAAATTCCGTGGGGAGGCCCCGAAAGTCGAGGGCGATCTGGAGGCCAAGGGCGACCTCAACGTGGATGTGGAGGGCCCCGAGGTGAACCTGAAGAGCCCAAAATTGAAACTGCCCGGGGTCCAGGTGGGCACGGGGGACGTGAAGGTCGGGGGGGAGCTGAAGGGCCCCGCCGGGGTCGGCGTTGAGGTGAAAGGACCAAAGGTGAAAGGTGAGGTCGGCGTGGGCGGAGCACAACTGGAAGGTCCCGAGGTCAGCCTGGGGTGGCCCAAGGGGGGCAGAGCGGGTCTGGGGCTGGAAGTGCCGGACGTGAGCTCGGAGCTGGACGTGAAGCTCAAAGGGCCCCAGATCTCCGGAGCTGAGCTGGAGGGGAACCTGAAAGGACCAAAACTAAAGGGAGATTTGGACATTTCGGGCTCCGTGGAAGGGCCTGGCGTGGGCCTGGACCTCGGCGGCCTCGGGGGCAAGGTGAAGCTGCCCACGGTGAAGACCCCGACTCTGGAGGTCCAGGGGGGCAGTCCCTGCTCCGTCCAGTCCCCGGGGGCCGGCCGGGACCTGCAGGGGCCCTCGCTGGACGTGTCCGGCCTCGATGTGGATGTCAGCACGAAAGGACCAAAGGTGAAAGGAGAGGTGGGCATCAAAGCCCCCCAGGTGTCATCGGACGACGCCGGGTTTGAGATTCTGGGGGGCACCATCAAGCTGCCCTCGCTGAAGCTGCCCCAGTTCAGCGTCTCCAGCCCCGGGGGGGACGCGGGGGTCGCTCTGGAGGGCCCCCAGGTCAAGGGGGTGCTGGAAGGCCCCGAGGTGGAGCTGAAAGGGCCGAAATTCTCCTCGCCAGACGCCGACCTGAGGCTGAAAGGACCAAATGTGGACATGGCCGGTGACATCAAAGGGTCAAAGGTCAGTGTGGATGCCCCTCACGGAGGGGTCAATGTCCACCTGGAGGCTCCGGCCATGGAAGTGTCCGGCTCGGGGCTGAACCTCAACGTGAAGGGGCCGAAGGTCAAGGGCGGTGTTGAGGCCACGCCGCCGTCGGTCAGCGCCGCTTCCGGAACGTTCCACGCCTCCTGCCCCAGGCTGGGCGCCGAGGGCGGCCAGGTCAAGGTATCCTTCCCCAAGCTCCGCATGCCCAAATTCGTCTTCTCGGAGGCCGAGCCCAAGGGCCGCGAGGTCGGCGTGGACGTCGAGTTCCCCGAGGCGGAGCCGGACGAGGCCGAGGCGCGGCTGAAGAGATCCAAGATCAAGATGCCCAAGTTCAACTTCTCCAAGCAGAAAGGCCGGGCTGGCGCTGGCATCACCCCGGGGTCGCCCGAGGCCGCGTTCGGCTCCACGCCCGGCTCCGTGCCCGGCTCCGTGTCCGGCTCCAAGGGCAGCCTGGAGGGCGAGCTGGAGGCCGAGGCGCCCGCGGGCAAGGCCAAGTTCTCGCTGTTCCGCGGCAAGAAGGCGCGGCCGCGCTCGTCGTCCTTCAGCGAGGCCGAGCCCGAGGGCGCCCGGCAGCCCCGCGGCAAATTCGGGACCTTCGGGGGCATCGGCTCCAAGGGCAAGGGCAGCTACGAGGTGACACCCGGGCACGAGGGCGGGTCATCGCCGCCGCCCCAGCCCGCCCGGCTCTCGTCGTCATCGTCGTCGTCCGAGGGCGGCGCCCGCGCCGGGGTCCGGCTGCCAGGGCTGGAGCTGGCCGTGGCCAAACGCAAGGAGTGACCGCCGGCGGGGTCAGGGAGTGACCGCTGGGGGAGTGACCACCTGGAGGCCATGAGTGACCACCTGGAGATCATGAGTGACCACCTGGGATGGCCACCAGGAGGCCATGAGTGACCCCTGCAGTGGTCATGAGTGACCCCTGGGAGGCCATGAGTGACCCCTGGAGTGGTCATGAGTGACCCCTGCTGTGGCCATGAGTGACCCCTGGAGTGGTCATGAGTGACCCCTGCTGTGGCCATGAGTGACCCCTGCAGTGGTCATGAGTGACCCCTGGGAGGCCATGAGTGACCTCTGCAGTGGCCATGAGTGACCCCTGGGAGGCCATGAGTGACCCCTGCAGTGGTCAGCAGTGACCCCGGGGGGGTTGTACATAGCCCTGCCCCGAGGGACCCCCACATGTACAGAGTGGGGGGAGGGGCTGGGGGTCCCCCCTCTCCCCGGATTTTGGGGTCCCTCCCCCCCCGCATGCCAAGTGCTTCTTCTCTTCCATTTATCTTTTTATTCCTTTTTTTTTCTTTTTTTTTTTAAATATTTTTATTGGGGTTTATTTTTGTGTCCCCCGTTTTATTCCTCCCTCCTCTCCCCCAAATATTTTCAGTGTTTGGTTAGTGGAAATGAATTTTTTTTTTTCCTCTGTTTCAAACTTTTTTTTGGCTTTTTTCTTTTTTTTTTCTTTTTTTTTTTTTTTTTTGCGGGGCTGGAGGTTCTGCTGGGTCGATGGACTTATTCAAAATTTGGGGTTTTTTTAGTTTGCGAAAGAAATGAAACCAAAACTGTGGATTTTTTATTAAAAAACCAACCTGAACTGTGGATTTTTTACTAAAAAAGTAACCCAAACTGTGAATTTTTTATTTAAAAATAAACCTAACCAAAACCATATTAAAAAAAAGCAAAAATATGGATTTACCCAAAAAAATAAACCAAATAAATAGGAATTACTAAAAAAAAATTAAAAAGTAAAAATGTGGATCTATTTATAAAATGATTTATTGAAGAAATTAATATAAAAATAAATTAAAGAATTAACAGAGGCAATATTCGATCTGTTAAGAAAATAAACCAAGAAAATGGGAAGAATTAAAAATTATAATTAAATTGATTTAGCCAAAGAAATAAACCCAAAAAATGTGGATTTATTGAGCAGAATAAACAAAAAGAAAGTGGATTTATTACTAAAATAAATATATATGGATTTATTAATAAAATAAACCAAAACCAGTGATTTATTAATAAAATAAACAAAAATATGGGTGTATTAATAAAATAAACCAATAAATATGGATTTATTAATAAAATAATCCAAAGAAAATGTACTTATTACATAAAATGAACCAAAAAATAAGAATTTATTATATAAAACAAACCAAAACCATGGATTTATTACTAAAATAAACGACAGCCGTGGGTTTATTATTAAAAATAAACTAAAAAACGTGGATTTATTCCTAAAAACAAACCAAAGAACAGAACTGTGACCTCTGAAGTGGATCACTGTCCCCTGAGCTGGGAAATTCCATCCGTGGCACAAGACCCGGAGCTCGAATGACTCCGACAGGACGGAGCCAGCCCAGAGCCGCTCCCGAGGGTTTATTTTTATTTCATTTTTATTTTATTTTCCTTTTTTTAAGCTGTTTTATGACTGTTTTTTTGTGGTATTTGTTACATCCTTTGTACTATAATTTGATAAATTTCCGTCTCGTTTATCCCCAAAGTTTAAAGGGATCGTCCGGGGTAAAGTTTTGTTTATGAGGAATATTTTTGGGGGAGAAGTTTAAATAAATTAAAATTAAAATTTAAATTAAAAAAAAAATAAATAACCCTCAGAGAATGGAAGAAACCTTTTCCCTTTGCAGCACTTTAACGCCGATTAACGGGAGAAAATCCGGGGTGGAAAACGCAAATAAAATTTGTTTATTAACCGCGACTTTGGTGCACTTTGGGTCATTCTGGGTTTTTTTGGGCTCAAATTTGGGAATTCGCACTCCAATCGGATCCTCCCGCTGGATTTGGGTGTCCCAAACCCCCCCAAAAAATTTGGGACCCTGTCCCCTCCCACCACCTCGAATTTCAGGGCCCCGCCCCCTCCCAAATTTGGGAGTGTTTTCCCTCCTCCCATCGCCCCTCCCCCCCCCGGCTTTTTCTGCTCCTTCCCCTCCTCCCCTCCCCCCCCCCCCCCCCCCCCAATTTTGGTCCTCCCGCCCGCCAGGGGGCGCTGCTGCGCCTCACCCCCATGAAATGGCGGCCCGGAAGTCGGCCATGTTGCCCTAGTGCATGACGAGAGCTGTAGTCCCATTAATCATCACCACTTCCGGCCACGTCCTTCCGATGCATCATGGGAATTGAAGTTCAAATTTCGAGGCAAAACCGGAAGTGGCGTGGCGGCCATGTTTCCTCCGCGGCATCCTGGGAGCTGTAGTTTTTAAGTAGCAGCGGAAGCACGGCCATGTTTGCGCCCGATGCGTGCTGGGAGCTGTAGTTTAGCGTGGTAAACAACCCGGGCGCGGTCTCGGCCTCGCACGCTCGGTTTTACTGGTCCGGACTGGGCGTTACTGGTCCGGACTGGAGGCAGCTGCTCGCCCCGCCCCCCGTGACATCACCCACACAGAGGCATCATGGGTAGGTGGCCATGTTTACTGAGGGACGGTCATGCCCATGTCCACGGGGCGTCCAGGTGTCCCCAGGTGTCCCCAAATGTCCATGGAGGGTCCCCAGGTGTCCTAGGTGAGTCCCCAGCTGTCCTGGCAGGTCCTCAGCTGTGTTAGGTGTCCCCAAACGTCCACTGGAGGGTCCTCAGGTGTCTCCAGGTGTGTCCCGAAATGTCCATTGGACAGTTCCCAGGTGTCCATTGGAAGGTCTTCAGCTGTCCCAGGTGTGTTCAGGTTTCCCAGGTGAGCTCAGCAGCGTCGGTCAGAGTCAGGATATTTCAGTTTGAGTCCCCGTTTGAACTCCCGGAAGCGCTGCCGGTTGAGGCCCAGCTCGGCCTCATGCCCCTCATGGAACCTCAGGTGTGTCAGGTGTGTCCCAGCTGTCACCAGCTGTCCCCGGTGTTTATGAGGGGTTCCCAGGTGTGTTCAGGTGTCCCAGGTGAGCTCAGCAGCGTCGGTCAGAGTCAGGATATTTCAGTTTGAGTCCCCGTTTGAACTCCCGGAAGCGCTGCCGGTTGAGGCCCAGCTCGGCCTCATGCCCCTCATGGAACCTCAGGTGTGTCAGGTGTGTCCCAGCTGTCACCAGCTGTCCCCGGTGTTTATGAGGGGTTCCCAGGTGTGTTCAGGTGTCCCAGGTGAGCTCAGCAGCGTCGTTCAGAGTCAGGATATTTCAGTTTGAGTCCCCGTTTGAACTCCCGGAAGCGCTGCCGGTTGCGGCCCAGCTCAGCCTCGCGCCCCGCGTGGAACCCGCCCGGCTCCTTCCAGCCCCGGTGGGTGACCCAGGCCCCGTCCAGCACTGCGAACCGGAACCCGGCCACGTGCAGCTCGCAGGCCTGGGGAGGGGGCAACGGGGGGTCACACCCAGACCCTCACAGACCCCCCCAAGCACCCAGAGACCCCCTCAGACCCCACAGAGCAGCACCCCCAACCTCCGTGGCCAACCCATGGTCACCCCATGACCCCCAAGACCACCCCACGGCCACCATGACCCCCCCAAGGCCACTATGCCCACCCCATGACCCCCAAGCCCCCCCAAAACCCCTCCCACTCCCCATTTCCCCCCGTTCCCCACCTGGCTGATGCAGTTGAAGCCCCCCCAGACCCCCAAAGCCCCCCCATTTCCCCCCCAGACCCCCATTTCCCCCGTTCCCCACCTGGCTGATGCGGTTGAAGCCGTACTGCAGGAAGCCCTCGTCGAAGGGCGGCACGCCGTGGGCAGGGGCCACGTAGAACGGCTCCCAGGGGTCCCTCCAGGGCGCCTCGTAGGCCACGCGCAGCCGGGGGGCGCCCGGGGGGCCCGGGGGCAGCGCCCGCCAGCGGCCGAAGGCGGTGGGGGCCTGGCAGCGCGGGCACAGCGCCCCATAGAACGGCCGGGCCTCGCCCGCGCCCCACAGCTGCAGCAGCTCCGCCTTGGAGCCGGGGCGCGGCCCCGAGCCCCGCAGCTCGAAGGCCGGGAGCACAAAGAGGGTCCGGGCCCAGGGGGGGGCGCCAGCGGGGGCCTGGGGGGCGCCGGGGGCGTGGGGGGCACTCGGGGTGTTCGGGGCGCTGGGATCACTCTGGGCACTGGGGTCATGTGGGGCATGGGGGGCACTCAAGGCTTTGGGGTCATTCTGGGCTTTTGGGTCACTCAAAGCTTTGGGGTCACTCGGGTCATTGTGGTCACTCCAGGTTTTGGGGTCACTCAGGGTTTTGGGGGCGTTCAGAGCATTGGGGTCACTCAGGGTTTTGGGGTCACTCAGGGCGTTGTGGTCACTCCAGGTGTTGGTGTCATTCTGGGCATTGGGGTCACTCTGGATGTTGGGGTCACTCAGGCCATTGGGGACACCCGAGGTGTTGGAGACCCCCAGCCCTCCAGAAGCCCCCAAAATTTTGGGGTTCCCAAAATCCCCTTGAAACCCCAAACTGCCCTGAATATTCAAAGTTTTGGGGTTCCCCAAATCCCCCTGAGTCCTCAAAACCCCCCAAGACCCTGGAGCTTTGGGGTCCCCCTGTCCCCCCCAGCTTTTGGGCTCCTGTCCCCCCCAGTTCTGGGGTTCCCGTCCCCAGTTCCGGGGGTCCCGTCCCCAGTTTTGGGGGTCCCGTCCCCAGTTTTGGGGGTCCAGCCCCCCGCCCCGCAGCAGCTCCAGGAACCCCTCGCGCAGCCCCGGGCTCGGCTCCACGTCCGCGTCCACCACGAGAACGAAGCGCTGCCAGAATTGGGGCGGGGGTCTCGGCCCGGGCCCGCCGCCCGCCGCGCCCTGCCAGGCCACGTTGCGGAGCAGATTGCCGGGGTACGGCGCCCCCAGAGCGTAACTGGGGGGGTCGGCGGCCGCCAGCCGGGCCAGCGCCCCCCGGCACCCCCCGCGCCACGGCTGGGGAGGGGGCGCTGCCGGGATTCGGGGCGGGGGTCGCGCCGCCCCCTGCACCACCTGCAGCCGGAGCCGCCCCCTCAGCGCCCGGCACGGCCCCGCCAGGACCCCGAGCAGCTCCTGGAGCCCCCCCCGGGGCTCCCCAAACACGGCCAGGGACAGCGGCCCCTCCCAGGACCCCTCCCCTTTTTGGAGACCCCCGCCCAGCGCCGCCGCCGCCCGCCCGGGGGTCCCGTGCGCCGCCAGCACCAGCTCGGGGCGGGGGGCGCGGGCCCAGCCCGGGGGGCGCCCAGAACGTCCCAGAAGACCCGGAACGAGCCCGAGGCGTCCAGGACCCCCCGAGGGGGGCGGGAATTGGGGCGGGGGGCGCGGGAATGGGAATGGTGGGGAGGGGGCGGCAGCGAGCGCAGGTAGAGGGTCTGCAGCAGGGCCAGAGCCCCCAGGAGCCACGCACAGCCCCCCAAAACACGGGCACGGGTCATGGGGGGCACTGGGAAAGGGGACTGGGTTATACTGGGAGGGACTGGGATATACTGGGTTATACTGGGTTATACTGGGAAAGGGGACTGGGTTATACTGGGTTATACTGGGCTATACTGGGGAGCGCAGGTAGAGGGTCTGCAGCAGGGCCAGAGCCCCCAGGAGCCACGCACAGACCCCCCAAAACCGGGCACGGGTCATGGGGGCACTGGGATATACTGGGTTATACTGGGAGGGACTGGGGGGGACTGGGAGAGGGGATCTGGGGGACTGGGGGTTACTGGGAGGCTGCTGGGCCATACTGGGGCTTACTGGAGGATTCCGGGGGTCGCTGGGGCCGGCGCGCAGCCGGGACCAGTCCGGCATGCTGGGTAGGGGTCTGGACCCAATTCCGGTGGGATCGGGACCAGTTTGGGGTTACTGGTCCCAGTTTGGGGTCGCCGGTCCCAGTTTGAGGATGGGGAAGGGTCTGGGTGCAGTTCCGGGGGGTTGCCGGTCCCGGTTTGGGGTCGCCGGTCCCAGTTTGGGGTCGCCGGTCCCAGTTTGGGGTCACTGGGACCAGTCCGGGACTCACCGCCCTGCGCCGACGCCGGGAGGAGCTGCGCATGCGCGGAGCGGAGGAGGCGCGGCCTCGAGAGCAGAGGGCGGGGTTATGCAGATTAGCTTGGGCGGAGTGAATTGGCGCGGTTTCATCGCTAGGGGGGCGTGGCTTGAGCCTTGTGGGCGTGGTTTTCGCGCTGGGGGCGGGGCCTGGCGGCTCCGGTGGGACTCCCGGGACCCCCAAATCCTCCCCAAATTTCCCCAAATGCCCAAAATCCTCCCCAAATCCCCCTAAATTCCGGCGTCCCCCCAAATTCCGGCGTCCCCCCCCACATCCCAGCACATCCCGACCCCTGGCTCCTCCCTGGGGCTCCCCCCAGTTTTTTGTTCCCCCCCAGACCCCCCAATGTCCCCCTCCCCAAATTGCCACCCCCTCCCCAAAGGAGCTGCCACAGGCACGGGGACATTGGGCGACACTTTTATTGCCAGGGGAGACATTGGGGACGCGTTGGGGACATTGGGGACACGCTGGGGACGCGTTGGGGACACGTTGGGGACTCGGTCCCGTGAGCGCGGTGACGGCGTCCTCCTCCTTTGGGGACATTGGCGGCGCTGGGGACGCTGAACAGGCTCAGTCCGAGGGGTTGGGGACATTGGGGACACATTTGGGGACATCAGGGATGTTGGGCACATCGGGGGCTTTGGGGACGTTGGGGACATCAGGCCAGGATGTCCCTTGGAGGGTGTTGGGGGACACTGGGGACACTGAGGCACATTGTGCCTCAGCCCCAGGGCTTGGGGACAGTGGGGACATCATTGGGGACATCACTGGGGACATTACTGGGGACAATATTGGGGATATTATTGGGGATATTGGGGACATTATTTGAGACATTCTTGGGAACATTATTGGGGAAACTGGGGACATTCTTGGGGTCATTATTTGGGATATAACTGGGGACATAATTGGGGAAAATTTGGGACAATACTGGGGACACTATTGGGGAAATAATTGGGGACTTTGGGGACATTGTTGGGGGACTTTGGGGACATCAAGCCACATCGTGCCTCGGTCCCCCGCCTTGGGGACATTGAGGGTGACACCCACGAGGGGATGGGGGGGGCGAGGGGACACAATTTTGGGGAGGGGGCTCTGCCAAAAACGCAGAGCCCGAGGTGAGGGGAGGTGACAAAGGGACAGAGGGACAAAGGGACAGAGGGACATTGCTGGGGACACTGCTGGGGACACGGGGACGTCCCCAGGCGTCCGGGGCTGGGGGCGGGGGGGGCCACCAGCCCCCCCCCCAATTACCTTAGAGACTCGTTACGAGTTAAATTAGCACGAGCGGCCCCGAAGGGGGGGCGGCAGGGCAGGGGCGGCCGGGCCGGGGGGCGCTGGCCGGGCCGGGGGGTGACAATGACAATATGCCATACTGGGGGGCAAGTCGCGTCACAGACTTCAGTTCAGAACGACGGGGCGCGCTGGCTTCCGGCTGGGGACAGAGAGGGGACACGTCAGGCACGGGCTGGGAACCCAGACTGACCCAAAAACCCCGAAACTGCACCAAAAACTGCCCCCAAAACCCCGAAACTGCACCAAAAACTACTCCAAAAACCCCAAAAGCCACCTCCAAAACCCCGAAACTGCACCAAAATCTGCCCCCAAAACCCCGAAACTGCACCAAAAACTACCCCAAAAACCCCGAAACTGACCCAAAAACCATCCCAAAACCCCCGAAACTCCCCCAAAAGCCAACCAAACCTCCCAAACTGACCCAAAAACTGCCCCAAAAACCCCGAAACTGCCCCAAGATCCCCAAAGTTGCTCCAAAAACTCCACAAACCCCTCCAAAAAACCCAAAAACCACCCTGAGAACCCCTAAAACCACTCCAATGCCCTCAAAACCACCCTAAAAACCCCTACACCGTCCCAACAACCCCGATACTGATCCAAAACCCCCCGGAATCACCCCAAAACTGTCGCAAAAACTACGCTAAAAACCCCAAAACCGCCCTGACAACCCCAAAACTGCCCCAAATGCCCCCAAACCACCCGAATGCCCCCCGATGCCCGTGGCCGTGCCCACCTTTGCGGAAGGCGTCCTGCAGGCGGCTCTGGGGGAGTTGATACAACTCAGCAGCAGCAGCGGCAGCAGCCAAGGGGTCGCGGGGCGACCGGGCCGGGGGCGGCCCCGCGGGCCGGGGGGGAGCCCCGGGGAGCGGCCGCCGAGCCCCGGCGGGGCCCCCCGCGGGCGGCGATGGCCGCCAGCCCCTGCAGCAGCCGCCGCAGCGCCGGCCCGGCCCGCGCCGGCTCCGGGCACGGGGGGCACCGCGGGCACCGGCGGCACCGGCGGCGGCGACGTCTCGGGGGTCAGCAGCGCCGCCCCCGGCCCCCCGCGCCCGGCCCGGCCCCGCCGGGGCTCTCGGGGCTCGGCGGCAGCTTCTCCTCGGGGGGGCTCGGGGGGCCCGAAGGGGAACGGCGGCGCCTGGCGCGGCGTGTACGGCGGCGTCCAGGTCTCGGCGCCGGCCGGGCCGGGGGGCTCGGGCACGCCCAGCCCCAGGCGGAGCAGCCCCGGCGGGGCGGGGGGCGCCAGCGGCGCGGCCAGGCCCAGCCCGAGGTCGGGGTCGGCAGCGAGGCCCGGCTGGGCCAGGCCGGAGCCCAGCGCGGCGCCCACGGCGAAAGCGAGCGCCGAGCCCAGGCCGGGGGCCCGAGCAGGAGACAGGAACGGGGCCGAGGTCGGGGTCCGAGCAGGGGACGGAGCCCAGGCCCAGCCCGGGCCCGGGGTTCCGAGCAGGGAATGGGGATGGGGCCCAGGCCGGTGTCCGGGCAGGAAACGGGGCCCAGGCCGGTGTCCGGGCAGGGGTCGATGTCCATGCCCAGGCCAATGTCCAGCTCGGGGCCCAGGGAGGCTCCGGACACCAGGCCCACACCGGAGCCGAGTCCAGAATTGGTTCCGAGGCCAGAGTTGTGTCCAAAGCTGGCATTGTGTCCAAAGCCAGGGCTCTGTCCGAGCCCAGGGTTCTGTCCAAGGCCGGAGTTGTGTCCAAAGCTGGCATTGTGTCCATGTCCAGGGGTCTGTCCATTTCCAGCATTGTGTCCAAGGCTGGCGTTGTCCAGTCCCAGGATTTTGTCCGAGGCTAGTGTTGTGTCCGAGCCCAGTGTTGTGTCCGAGCCCAGCGTTGTCCAGTCCAGCTCCGGCCGGCAGAGCTGACCCTACGCTGGCTCCCAGGCTGAGTCCGGCCCGCGGCTCCGGCCCCGACGGTCACTCCAATGTCCGGGGGCAGTGCAGCCGCGCCGATGCCCAGCCCCACGCTGGCCCTGATGGCGCCGCCGGCCAGGCCGGGGCCCGATGCTCAGGGCAACACCAGCGGTCACTCCGGCCACACCAGCGGTCACTCCGGCCATGCCAGCGGTCACTCCGGCCGGCCCCAGTTCGGCCCCGAGGTCAGCGTCAGCTCCAGCCGCCACGTCCAGGCCGATGTCCACTCTGAGGCCGCCTCCCACGCCGAGCCCGAGGCCGGTGTCCGAGCCCAGGCCGTGGCCGACGTTTGGGGCCACTGACCCCGGGGTGGCCGCTAGTGCTGGCCCCAAGGCCGTGTCCGATGGTGGCTCCGAGTCCAGGGTCAGTGGTGGCCGCAGTGCTGGCCCCAAGGCCGTGTCCAATGCCAGTCCCAAGTCCAGGGTCAACGGTGACCGTGGCGTTGGCTGCCAGGCCATGTCCAACGCCGGGCCCCAGGCCGGGGTCAGTGGTGGCCGCAGCGCCGTGTCCGAGGCCCGATGGTGGACCCCCAGGCCAGCATCAGCAGTGGCCGCAGCACCGTGTCCGAGGCTGTGACCAATGCCAGGCCCCAGGCCAGGGTCAGCAGCGGCCGTAGCGCCGCGTCCATGTCCGAGCCCATGTCCAATGCCAGGCCCCAGGCCGGGCTCCACGCCACTGCCCAGGGCAGCTCCGAGGCTGTGTCCGATGGTGGCCCCAAGGCCGGGGTCAGCCGTGGCCGGAGTGCTGTGTCCGTGTCCGAGCCCGTGTCCAATGCCGGACCCCAGGCTGGGGTCAGCGCCGTGTCCGATGGTGGCTCCAAGTCCAGGGTCAGCTGTGGCCGTAGCACCGTGTCCGTGTCCAAGGCCGTGTGTAATGCCGGGCCCCAGGCCCGGCTCAGCCATGGCCGTAGCGCTGTGTCCGTGTCCGTGTCCGAGCCCGATGGCGGCCCCCAGGCCGGGGGTCAGCGCCGTGTCCGAGCGCGTGTCCGTGTCCGTCGGCGGCCCCGGCGCTGACCGCCAGCCCCAGGCCGGGCCGCAGGGGCAGCTCCAGGGGCAGCTCGCGCTCGCTCGCGGGGAAGTCGAGGCCGGGCCCGAACGGCTCCGGGGGTCCCGGGGGGGGCTTCGGCCGCCAGCTGCTGGCGCAGGCACCAGGCCTCGGCCTCGCTGCGGGGGGACGGGGGCAGCGGTCAGCGCGGTCAGCGCGGTCAGCGCGGCTGCGGCCACCCCGGGTCACCAGCACGGTCAGTGCGGCCATCGAGACACAGCGGTCAGTGCCGCTGCAGCCACCCGGGGTCACCAGGGGCAGCCAAGGTCCCCTAAGCACTCAGCACTGACCGCTGGGCACTCAGCACTGACCGCTGGGCAGCGACCACTGACCTGATGACGAAGTTGTGGCCAGCAGGGCCGGCCCCTCCGGCCGCAGGCGGGCGTACACCCACGTCCAGCCCAGGCCGTCCTTGCGCTGCAGCCGAGTGACCACCTCGCCCCGAGCCTCCGGCCCCGCGCCCGCTGTGGGGACAGGGGACGGTCAGCGGGGACAGGGGAGGGTCAGTGGGGTCAGGGGATGGTCAGTGGGGTCAGGGGACGGTCAGCGGGGACGGGAGGGTCAGTGGGGACAGGGGGACGGTCAGCGGGGACACCAAGGACAGGGGATGGTCAGTGGGGTCAGCAAGGGCAGGGGATGGTCAGTGGGGACAGGGGATGGTCAGTGGGGTCAGGGGACGGTCAGCGGGGACGGGAGGGTCAGTGGGGACAGGGGATGGTCAGTGGGGTCAGCAAGGGCAGGGGACGGTCAGCGGGGACACCAAGGACAGGGGATGGTCAGTGGGGGTCAGCAAGGGCAGGGGATGGTCAGTGGGGACACCCACAGCGATGGGGGGACACCCAGAGGGGACAGAGGGACCCCAGGAATGACGAGGGGGACAGGGACACCCAAGGGACCCTGGGGGACACCCGGGGATGGCAGGGGAGGGGACAGGGACCCCCCAGGTGACCCCCAGGGACCGCAGGTGGCACTGACCGAGGCGCAGGTGCTGGCGGGCCACGTGTCCCAGGTCCTCGGGGTGCAGCAGGCGGTACCAGGAGCGGCCGAGCAGCTCGGCCCGGCCGTAGCCCAGGTGCGCCAGGACACTGCGGACACGGACACGGTCACTCACTGACCACCGTGATGGAACCCCCCAGGTGAGCCCCCCAAACTCAGCCCAGGTGCGCCAGGACACTGCGGACACGGTCACTCACTGACCACATGGACGGGCCTCTCCCAGACCAGCCCAGGTGACCCCAGCCCAGCTGAGCCCTCCAGGTGAGCCCCCTCCCCTGGCAGGTGAGCCCCCCATGCCGGGTGAGCCCCCCACCTGTCGGACACGTCGAGCAGGGGCGAGGTCGCGGGCGTGCCGGCTCTGGAAGGCGGGCAGCAGGAGGCAGTCGGGGGCAGGGCCAGGGCGGGGGGGTCCAGGGGGGCGCAGAAGGCCACGAAGAGCGCGGGGGGGGCGCTGCCGGGGGGTCCCGGGGCTCCCGGGGGGCTCCTGGAAGCGCCCCCGGAGCAGAACGAGCTTGCGGCCGGCGCTGGGGCGGCGCGAGGCGCGCGAGGTGGTGAACCGGCAGCGGAACAGGCCGCTCTGGGGGGGAGAGGGGGCCGTCTGTCCGGCTGTCCGTCCGGCTGTCTGTCCGGCTATCCGGCTGTCCATCCCTTTTTGCGGCTGTCTGTCCATCTGTCCATCCCTTTATGCTCCTGTCCGTCCCCTCCACCCCTCTGTCCGTCCATCTGTCTGTCCCTCTGCCTGTCTGTCCACCCCTCTGTCCATCCCTTTGTGCAGCTGTCCATCCTTCTGTCCCGGTGCCCATTCCTCTGCCGAACTCTCTGTCTGTCTGTCCATCTCTCTGTCCTGCTGTCCATCCTTCTGTCCATCTCTCTGTCCTGCTGTCCATCCTTCTGTCCATCCCTCTGTCCTGCTGTCCATCCTTCTGTCCATCTCTCTGTCCTGCTGTCCACCCCTCTATCTCCCCATCCCATCCCATCCCACCCCATCCCATCCCATCCCATCCCTCCCTCGCTCCCCCAGACCCCAAACCCCACCAGGACCCCCCGAAACCCAACCCCCCCCCCACCCCCAATCCCCCCAGTCCCCCAGAGTCCCCCAGACCCCCACCCACCTGCCTGGGGGGGCCCGGGCAGGCTGAGCTGGTGCCGCACCAGGGGGTGATCGGCGGGGTCCAGCAGGTCGTAGATGCTGTCCCCTTGTGCCACCAGGTCCACCTGGGGGGGCAGGCATGGGGGGAGGGCCGGGGTGAGCCCCCGGGCCCCCCGGAGCCCCCCGGGCCCCCCGAGCCCCCCGGGCCCCCCGGTGCTCACCATGGAGTGCCCCAGGTGCTGCGCCACGTTGTCGGTGACCCCGACCAGCTTCCCCTCGCGGGGTCACGGCCAGCAGGAACCCGGGCAGCGACGCCACCAGGTCGGCGAGCTCGGGCCCCCCGAGCAGCTCCAGGGGCGCGCCCCGGCTCGGGCCTGGCGGGGACAGCGCGGTCAGAGCCCGCCCGGCGCCGGGGGCACCGCGGGGGCGGCACCACCGGGGGCAGCGGAGCCCTCCCGTGCGCGGCCGGCGCCGGCCCCGGCCCGGTCCCGGTTCCTCTGTCCCAGTCCCCGATCCCTGTCACCAATCCCGGTCCCCGATCCCGCTGCCCCTCCCGGTGCCCGGTCCCGATCCTTGTCACCGATCCCCGTCTCCGATCTCGCTCCCTCATCCTCGTCCCCGATCCCGACCCCGGTCCCTGCCGCTCTCCGCGGTGCTGAACGGGAACTCCGGCCGCTCTCCGCGGTGCTGCCCCGGCCCCGGTCCCTGCCCGCGGTGCTGAACGGCCCCGCTCCCTGTCCCCGGTCCCGGTCCCCGGTCCCATCCCTGTCCCTGACCCGGTCCCCGTCCCGCTCCCGGTCCCGTCCCGAGCCCGGTCCCCGGTCCCTTCCCGCTGCCGTTCCCGGCTCCATCCCCGCTCCATTCCCGGTCCCTCTCCCGGTCCTGCTCCATCCCCGGTGCTGTCCCCGGGTCGATCCCGCTCCATCCCCCGTCCCGCTCCCTTCCCGGTGCCGTTCCCGGTTCCATCCCCGTTCCCGCTCCCTCTCCTGGTCCTGTCCCCGCCGCTCCTGCTTCTCTCGCTGCTCCATCCCCGCTCCCGCTCCATCCCCGCTCCGGTCCTGTCCCCGGTCCCGGCTCTGTCCCCGCTCTATCCCCGCTCCATCCCCGTTCCCAGCTCCGTCCTCATCCCCGCTCCGTCCCCGGTCCCATCCCCATCCCGGGTCCCTCTCCCATCCCCGGTCCCATCCCCGGTCCCTCTCCCGGTCCCTGCTCCGTCCCCACTCCCATCCCGGCTCCATCCCCGTTCCCTGTCCCCCATCCCCGCTCGGTCCCCGGTCCCTCTCCCGTTCCCCGCTCGGTCCCCGGTCCCCACTCCCGCTGCCGGTGCCCGGTGCCCGGTGCCGGTACCTGGCCGGAGGCAGGCGCCCTTGCGGGTGTAGATGCAGGCGAGGGCCATGACGTGCAGGTAGGAGAGGCGCGGCCGGTCGCCGTCGGGCAGCGGGAGGAGGTCGCGCAGGGCGCGGATCTGCGCGTTGATCTGGTCGCGGCGCGCCTTGGAGGCGCCCTTGGTGGAGCGGAGCATCCTCCGCCCGCGCCGCCGCCCGGGGCCGCCGCTTTATGCGCGCCGGGCCCCGCGTCAGCGCCGCGTCACCGGCGCCGCGCCGCCCCCCGCGCGGGGGGGGACACCGGGGGACGCGAGCGCGGCGTCACCGGTGACGCGGGCGCGCGAGCGGGGCCGGGGGGGACGCGGGGATCGCTCCCAAATTGGAGATGGAGACGGCGCGGGGGGCGGGGCCAGCGGGGGGGCGGGGCACGCCCCGGCGGCGGGGAGGGGGGGGGGGGGAGATGGGGGAGGCGATGGGGGGAGATGGGGGGGGAGGCAATGAACGATCAATGGGAGATGGAACAGGCAATGGGGGATCAATGGGGAGATGGGGGAGGCGACGGGGAGAGATGGGGGGGAGGCAATGAACAATCAATGGGGAGATGGAACAGGCAATGGGGGATCAATGGGGAGAGGGAGGAATCAATGGGGAGAGGGAACAGTCAATGGGGGATCAATGGGGAGAGGGAGGAATCAATGGGGAGATGGGGAGGCAATGGGGGATCAATGGGGAGATGGGGGAGGCGATGGGCGGCTGTGGGGAGATGGAACGGTCAATGGGGGTCAATGGGGAGAGGGAGGAATCAATGGGGAGAGGAACAGTCAATGGGGATCAATGGGGAGATGGGGAGGCAATGGGGGATCAATGGGGAGATGGGGAGGCGATGGGCGGCTGTGGGGAGATGGAACGGTCAATGGGGGTCAATGGGGAGAGGGAGGAATCAATGGGGCTCAGTGGGGAGATGAAGGAGTCAATGGCAGATCAAGGGGGAGATGGAAGAGACAGTGGGGGTCAATGGGGAGAGGGAGGAGCCAACAGGGATCAAGGGGAGGTGCAGCAGCCAATGGGGGCTCAATGGGGAGATGGAAGAGGCAACGGGGGCCAATGGGGAGATGAGCAGGCAATGGGGAGAGGGAGGAGCCAATGGGGGGCTGTGGGGAGAGGGAGCACTCAATGGGGGCTGGGGGACCATTGGGGGTCAGTGGGGGGAGGGAGAGGGTCCAGCGATGGTCGGGGGGAGCCTGGGGGTCAGCGTGGCCGCAGGGGGGTGGGAGTGACCACAGGGAGCCCACACTGACCACAGGCAGGCTCAGAGTGACCACGGGAGCCTGCACTGACCACCGGCGGGGGTCGCAGTGACCACGGGATCCCACCCCCCGACCACCGGCGGGGGTCACAGTGACCACGGGGGGCTCAGAGTGACCATGGGAGCCCACCCCCCGACCACCGGCGGGGTCGCACTGACCACGGGAGCCCACAGTGACCGCAGGCAGGCTCAGAGTGACCATGGGAGCCCGCAGTGACCACGGGGGAGCCCACCCCCCGACCACCGGCGGGGTCGCCGCGGCCTCGGGGCCCCGTTCGGGCCGGGGGGCGGGGCCTGCGCTCCCCTCCCCTCCCCCCGGGCCTCTGGGATCCCCCCCTCCCCCTCCCCCGCTCCCCTCCCCCCGCGCGGGCGCCCCCGGCTCCGGCCCCGCCCCCCGCCCCTCCCCCCCGGCTCCGCCGCTGCCAAATTTGGGCGCCGAAGCCGCGGAGCCAAAAATAGCGCGGGGAGCCCAAAATAGCGCGGGGGGCGGGGCCGCGCCGGGACCCCCCGGAGCGATTCGGGGGGGGAATCTGGGGAGGGGGAGACCCCCGGGACCCCCCACAGAGACTGGGGCGCCCCCCGACCCCCCCGAGGCACCGGGACCCCCCCCCAAAAATCCCGGAACCCCCTCAAATTCCCGGAATCTCCCCCAAAATCCCCGGGATCCTCCCGAATTTTCGGGACCCCTCACAGATTTTCGGGACCCCCCCCCCACCCCCGAATTCCAGGGGTCTCCCCCAATTCCCGGGGTTCCCCCCCGCCCCCGCCGCGTCTCCATGGCAACGGCGGCGTTTGGGGAGGATGAGGATGGAGAGGGAGGGGGATGAAGGAGAGGGGAGAGGGAGGATGAGGATAAGGAAGGAGAGAGGATGAGGATGAAGATAAAGGAGGATGAGGATGGTGGAAAAGGGGAGGAGGATGAAGGAGGAGGATGAGGAGGAGGAAGATGAGGCAGGAGCCGGGATGAAGATGAAGATGAGAAGGGGGAAGGAACCATAAAAGGGGGGGGGGGAGAGGATGAGGAAGGAGAGAGGATGAGGAGAAGGATGAAAAAGGGGATGAAGATGGGGAAGGTGAGGATGAGGAAGGAGCTGGAAAGGTGCTGAGGATGAGGAAGAGGAGGAGCAGGATGAGGGAGGAAAAGGGGGGATGATGATGATGATGATGAGTGAGGATAAAGGGGGATGAAAGAGGAGGGGAGGAAGATGAGGACGAGGAAGGAGCCATAAAGGGGGGGGTGAGGAAGAAGAAGGAGGGGGGAGGAAGATGAAGAGGAGGATGAAGCCCAAAGGACTCCCACTTGCCCCCTCCCCAAAAATGAGGGAATCCCCCCAAGAAATGAGCCCCAACCCCCCCCAAAAAGAGACCCCAAATCCCACCCCCAAAACCACCCCAAATCCCCCCAAAATAGACCTCAAACCCCTCCCCAAAGAGAGACCCCAAATCCCCAAAAAAGACCCCAAATAGACTGCAGATCCCCCCCAAAAAGACCCCAACCCCCCCAAAAAAAAGACACCACATCCCCCCTAAAGAGACCCCAACTCCAAAAAGAGACTCCAGACATTTCAGGACCCCTCCCCAAATTACAAACCCCACGTGGGTCTGTGGGAGGAGCTCTTTATTTGAGGGGGGGGGTCCCCAATGTTCTGGGGTGTATTCGGGGAGGGGTCCCCGATGTTCTGGGGTCCATTTCGGGGAGGGGTCCCCGATGTTCTAGGGTGTATTCGGGGAGGGGTCCCTGATGTTCTGGGGTCCATTTCGGGGAGGGGTCACTTCCTGCGGGCGCCCCCCTCGTCCTCGTCCTGCCCGCCAGGGGGCGCCGCGGCCTCCTGGAGCTCCCGGCGGCGCCGCTGGGCCTCGGCCACGGCCTGGGGGCTCAGCCTGGGGGGTTCGGGGGTCCGGGGTCAGTCTGGGGGGTCTGGGTCAGTCTGGGGGGTCCGGGGTCAGTCTGGGGGGTTGGGGTCAGTCTGGGGGTCTGGGGTCAGTTTGGGGTCAGTTTGGGGGGTCCGGGGTCAGTCTGGGGGGTCTGGGGTCAGTCTAGGTTCAGCCTGGAGAGTCGGGGGGCTTTGGGGGCATTTGGGGTGACTTGGAGCTGGTTTTGGGCCGTTTGGGGCAGAGTTTTTGGGGCTGCTTTTTGGGGCTGGTTGGGGAGGGGTTTTGGGGGGATCAAGGGCTGGTTTGGGGGATCAAAGGCTGATTTGGGGCTGATTTTGGGGGATCAAAGGCTGGTTTGGGGAGTGGTTTTGGGGCTGGTTTGTGGGGATCAAGGGCTGATTTGGGGAGTGGTCTTTCCGGCAGTCTGGGGGCAGTTTTTGGGGGCTTACATGCAATTTTTGGGATGGTTTGGGGAGTGTTTTTGGGTGAGTGGGGGGCAGTTTGGCGCGCATCAGGAGCAGTTTCTTGGGGGGCATCAGGGGCTGTTTATGGGCCCAGAGTCAGTTTGGGGGGGGCTATTTTGGGGGTGTCAGGGTCAGTTTCTGGGCCGGTTTGGGGGTGTCAGGGTCAGTTTTTGGGGTCAGTTTTGGGGCTTTCAGGCTCAGTTTTGGGGGGTTTCAGGCTCAGTTTTTGGGGGTTCTCAGGGTCAGTTCCTGGGTCAGTTTTTGGGTGTCAGGGTCAGTTTTGGGGGTCTCAGGGTCAGTTTTTGGGGTCAGTTTTGGGGGGTCTCAGGCTCAGTTTTGGGGTGTCAGGGTCAGTTCCCGTCCCGGTCGGGGGCTCTGTCCCACCTGGGCACCACGAGCAGGCCGAGGCTGCGGGCAGAGCCCACCAGGGATCGCACCAGGGCGGGCAGGGGCGTCCCCCGCGTGGCCACCACGGGGTCCCTCTGCTTGGCCACGGCCACCTCGAACAGCTGCGCCAAAGACACCACCCCGCCGGCTCGTGGCCTGCGGGACCCCAAAATATCCACAAATCACCCCAAAATACCCCAAATCACCCCCCAGCTGCGCCAGGGACACCACCCTGGCCGGCTCGTGGCCTGCGGGACCCCAAAATATCCACAAATCACCCCAAAATACCCCAAATCACCCCCCAAGCTGCGCCAGGGACACCACCCCGGCCGGCTCGTGGCCTGGGGGCTGCGGTCAGTGGGTCTGGGACCCCCAATGTTCCCCCCGGGACCCCCAAAACTCCCTCAGGGACCTCAAATCCCCTCCAAAATTCTCCCAGGAGCCCCAAAATTCCCTCAAATTCCCCCCAAAATCCCTCTAGGACCCTTAAAGCGCCCCCCAGCACCTCAGAAACCCGTGAGGACCCCAAGATCCCTCCCCAGGATCCCCAATTTTCCCCTCGGGATTCCCAAATTCCCCCTCAGGACCCCCGAACCCCTCCCTGACCAGGTCTGGACGAGCCTTTCTCCACTCCGGCCACGGCCTTGAGGAAGTAGGAGGTGGGGGGGGTCCCGATGGTCAGCGAGTAGGTCCGGTCGGGCTGGGGGGGCACGGGGGGGTCACGGGGCGGTCCCGGTGCCCCGGGGGGGGATCCCGGTGCCGCCCCCCCCCCCACTCACATTCACGAGCAGCCGGACCCTCAGAGGGACCCCGGGTTTGATGTCCCGGGTGCGCTCGTTGAAGTCCTTTGCAGAAGGCGGCGATGGAGACCCCGCGCTGCGGAAGCACCGGGGAGGGGTCGGGGTCTGTTCGGGCCCGGAGGGAGCACCGGGACACCCCAAAACCCCCCCGGTTCCCCCCAAACCTCCCCGCACCTGCCCCAGCACCGGCCCCAGGGGCGGCCCCGGCGCGGCCCCGCCGGCCGGGATGAGGATCCGGACGGGCCTCGGCGCCGCCGCCTGGCCCGACCTGGCCCCGGCCGCGGCCCGGACCGAGCGCGCCGCCCGCGACATGGCGGCGGCTTCGTGAGGGACCGGCGGTCACGTGACACGACGGGAACGGCGGAGCCAATCAGAGCCGCGGGAAGGAGGGGCGCGGCCGGAGCGAGCCAATAGGAGTGCGGAGGGGGTGCGGCCGGAGAGGGGGCGGGGAAGATCATGAGGGGACAGGGGAGTGGCCAAGAAAAGGGCGCGAAAACTCATACGGGAAGAGGGGGCGTGGCCTGATGGCGGGGTGGGCGTGGCCTGGGGACAACCGGGGGATTCCCCGCCCCTCCCCCACCCCGGGGATTCCCCAGGGGTATCCCCGCCCCCTCCCCCACCCCGGCCTCACCTGGGGGCTCCCGGCGGAGCGCGGAGGGGGAGGGGTAGCGGGGGGAGGGGCAGGAGGTTGGGGGGGGGGGGGGGGAGGGGTCCGTGGGCAGGAGGGGGAGGGGGAGGGGGGGCGGGTCAGGACCCCTCCCTTCCCCCCCCCTCGCTGCCTTCCCCTCCCCCCGGCCGGCCCCGCCTCCGCTCCCGCAGCCGCTTCAGGAGCTCCTCGTGCGACCCCGCCCTGAGGGACAGGGGTCAAAGGTCACGGGGGGGCGGCGACAGAGACACCCCCTCCCCCCCGACCCCTCCTCACCCCCCTCCCCCTCCCCCTCCTTAGAGACCCCCAAAAGTCCCCCCAAAATCCCCTTTAACCCCCCCGCGAACCCCCCAAATCCCCCCGGGACCCCCCAAATCCCCCCGGTGCCCACCGGCTCCGCGCTCTCTCGTAGGCCACGCGCAGCTTCCGGTCCTGCTCGTCCAGGAAGGCGGTGTGAGCCCCGGCCACGTACCTGGGGAGGGGGCAAAATGTACCCCGAAATACGGGGAGATTCACCCCAAAATGTGCCCCGAAATACGGGGAGATTCACCCCAAAATGCACCCCAAATGCACTCCATTTTGAAGCCCCCAGCCCCATTTTGAAGCCCCAACCTGTACGCCAGGCCGTGCGCCAGCCCCATTTCTCAAGCCCCCAGCCCCATTTTGGAGCCCCCAGCCCCCATTTTAGAGCCCCCACCTGTAGGCCAGCCCATGGGCCAGTCCTCCCAGTGCCATCTGCAGCAGCAACAGCCCCGTTTTTGGGAGCCCCCAGCCCCATTTCGGACCCCCACCTGTATGCCAGCCCGTGTGCCAGCCCCCCCAGCCCCATTTTAGAGCCCCCAGCCCCATTTAGAGCCCCCACCTGTAGGCCAGCCCGTGTGCCAGCCCCCCCAGCGCCATCAGCAGCAGCAGCAGCCCCCAGCAGGCGCCGGTTGGGGGGCTCGGGGGGCGCCCCGGGGGGCTCGGAACTGCTCCCAGTAGCGCCGGTTCTCGTCCCAGTGCCGCCGGTTCTGCTCCCAGCGCCGCCGCTCCGATCCCAGCTGGGAATGGGCACGCGTGGGACCCCCGGCAGACCCCCAGAAAGCCCCCCAAAACCCCCAGGGACCTCCCCAAAACCCCCAGAGATCCCCATGACCCCTCCAGGGACCCCCAGGAAAACCCCCCCCCCAATTCATGGGACCCCAGAGACCCCATAAGGACCCCCAAGACCGCCCCCCCCACACCCATAGGATCTCCTTGGGTCCACCCTAAAATCCTCAGGGACCCCCGAGACCCCCCAAAACCACCCCAGGACCCCCCAGACCCCTGTCCCGGACCTCCCCATCCCCGTCCCCGTTACCTGGGGGGGGTCTCGGCGCTGTCCCGGGCGGGGGGTCCCGGGGCCGTCCCGGGGCGGGGCCCGGGGGGCGCTCAGGGCCGCGTAGGCCTCGGCCAGGCGCAGGAAGCGGCCATGGCGGGAGGGGTCCGAGGGGTCCCCGTCGGGGTGAACCTGGGGGAGACACGGGCAGGGAGGGGACCCCAAAATCGGGACGATCCCCTCTGACAGGTGAGGACACCCCCTGGAAAATCTGGGGTCCTTGGGAGGGGGAGAAGGGGTGGGGAGGGGTCCCCAAAATGCGAGACACCCCCCTGAGACACTTGGTAGGGTCCGAGAGGGGGTCCCGTGAGGGGCGACAATGGCCGGGGGGTGGGGGGGTGACAGCGACCACAAGGGAGGTCCCCAAAACATTGAACCCCCACTGGGACACCTGGGGACACCCTGGGAACCTGGGGATACTCCCCGGAAAATTCTGGGTCCTTGGGAGGGGGAATAAAGGGTGGGGAGGGGTCCCCAAAATACGGGACACCCCCCTGAGTCACTTGGTAGGGTCTGAGAGGGTCCCATGAGGGGCGACAATGGCCGGGGGGGTGACAGCGACCACCGGGGGGGTGAGAGTGACCACGGGGGGGTTCCCAAAACACGGGACTCCACCTGGGACACCTGAGGACACCCCCTGGACAATCTGGGGTCCTTGGGAGTGGGGAAAAGGGTGGGGAGGGGTCCCCAAAATGCGGGACACCCCCCTGAGACACTTGGTAGGGTCCGAGTGGGGTCCCGTGAGGAGCAACAATGGCCGGGGGAGGGGGTCCCCAAAATCGGGACACCCTCCCGGACACCTGGGGACACCCCCGGACCCTGGGTTCACTCCCCGGAAAATTTGGGGTCCGAGGAAGGGGCGGGAAAAGGGTGGGGAGAGGTCCTCAAAATACGGGACACCCCCCTGAGTCACTTGGTAGGGTCCGAGGGGGGGTCCCCAGCGCTCCCAGTTTGTCCCAGTTTGGCCCAGTCCATCCCAGTCCCTCCCAGTTTGGCCCAGTTCCCTCCCAGGCCCAAGTAGTTCCCAAACCCCCTCTGTTTTCTCCCCAAAATCGCAGTTTTTCACCCCAAAACCGCCTGGTTTACCCCCCAGTCTCCCCCAGTTCTCCTCAATCCCCTCCCAGTTTGTCCCAGTTTGTCCCAGTCCATCCCAGTCCCTCCCAGTTTAACCCAGTCCCATTTTCATCCCCAAACCTCCCATTTCTGTCCCTCCCAGTGCCAAAATTGCCATTTCCCCCCAACAAATCACCATTTTTCACCCCAAACCCGCCATTTTCCCCCTCCCAGTCCCCCCCAGTTTATCCCAGTCCCTCCAGTTTGCCCCAGTCCTATTTTCATCCCCAAACCTCCCATTTCCGTCCCTCCCGGTGCGGTTTTCCCCCCCAAAATCGCCGTTTTTCACCCCAAACCCGCCGGGTTTTTCCCCCCCCGGTCTATCCCGGTCCGTCCCGGTCTATCCCGGTACCCTCCTTGCAGCGGGCCAGGAAGGCGGCGCGGATCTCCCTGGGGGAGGCCCCGGGACGGACCCCGAGCACCGAGTGCGGGTCGGGGGGGCCCTGCCTGCGATTTGGGGGGAATTTGGGCCTTTTTGGGCGCAGCTTGGGACATTTTTGGGGCGTTTTTGGGGCAGTTTGGGGGTGTTTCCTTTGCTTCCCAGGTGAATTTTGGGGCAGTTTGGGGCCATTTCGGGATATTCGGGGGCAGTTAGGGACATTTTGGGGCAGTTTTGGGGGGTTCCAGGTGAATTTTGGGATATTTTGAGTCAGCTCTTGGATGTTTTGGGGCAGTTTGGGGATTTTGGGTCATCTTGGGGCAGATTTGGGGTATTTTGGGGGCAGAATTGGGGTCCTGGGGGAGTTTTTTGGGGGTCCCAGGTGAATTTTTGCATGATTTGGAGCAGTTTGGGGATACTTTGGGTCAGTTTCAGGGCAGTTTTTGGAGTTCTCAGGTGAATTTCAGGGCAGGTTTGGGGTATTTTGGGGCAGTTTGGGCCATTTTGGGGGATTTGGGGGCAGTTTCGGGAATCGTGGGGCAGTTTTTGGATATTTTGGAGGGGATTCGGAGTTCCCAGGTGAATGTGGGGATGTTTTGGGGCAGGTTTTGGGTACGTTTGGACATTTTGGGACATTTTGTAGCAGTTTTTGGATATTCAGGGACACTTTGGGTCAGTTTTGGGCCATTTTGGGATAATTTTGGACATTTTGGGTCTCACCTGGTGCTGAGGCCCCTCCAGGCCCGGGCCCAGTGTGCAGGGAGCGGCGCGGCCCAGGGCCCCCTGCAATTAATGCCTTTAATTAGCGACTAACCCTTAATTAACCACTCATTAACCACTAATTAACCATTAATTAATTCAGAGACCCGACAGTTAAGGATTGTGGGAGTGACCGGCGTTAATTACCGTTAATCAGGACATTAATTACCATTAAATCAGCAATTCTCACGCATTTGGTACTTAATTATCGCTAATTAAAGCGTTAATTGAATTACTCAGGCTATTAATTACTTCTAAGTTTCTGATCTTTATTAATAAAGCCATTAATTTCTATTAATTAAACAGCGATTTATCGGTGATGAAATAACAAGAAACCGCCCGTTAATTAATGCTAATTAGGTCATAATTAATGTTAATCAGCTCATAATTATTGTCAATAAGGCCCTTGATTAGTTCTGCTTATGAATTAGCAAAATATTGGCAACTTATTCAGTGCCGATCGATGTCCAGCAGCCGCGGCCCCATCGCGCCCCGCTAATTAACACTAATTGCCCCCTAACACCGCTAATTGCCCCCGCAGGGCTAATTAACGCCCAATTAACGCCGTCCCGAACCCCGCAGCCGAGCGCGGCCGCGCCGGGGGCTCCCTATGCAAATGAGGCGCTGCTGGGGGGGAAGGGGGGCGCTAATTAGCGCTGATTGGGGGGGTTAATTAACCCCACCGGGGCCCGGCCGTTACCATGGCAACCGCGCGCCGCGCCGCCATCCCCGCCGCTTCCGCTTCCGGCGGCGGCGCCACGTGACCGGCGGGAGCCAATCGCGCGGCAGGAAACAGCGCGTCACGTGACCGGATTCGCAGGCGCGGCGGCGGTCACGTGATCCCGACGGGAACCGCGATGGCGGCGGAGGTGCGGGGGGGAGGGGCGGATTTGGGGGGTCCCGGGACCGGATTTGGGGGCGGGGGGGGCTCGGAAGGGGCCGGGGGGGGTTCCGGGGGTCCCGGGGGGGGGGTGGGGGAGGCCCGGGAGAGCGGGGGAGGGGCGCGGGGGGGTCCCGGGGGCGGGGAATGGCGGGGCCGCGGGTTGTGGGCTCCGTGACGTCATCACCGCGGCGCCGGTGACGTCACGGGCGCGCCCCGCGCACGGCGCCTTCCAAAGGCCGCGGCTGGGGGGGGGACAATGGGGGACAATAAAGGAGAATAAACGAAAATAAACGACAATAAATGACAATAACGGACAACAAATGAGAATAAACGAAAATAAACGACAATAAATGACAATAGGGGACATTGGGTGACAATAAATGGCAAGGGGTGACAACAGATGATAAGAAATGACGATGGGAGACACTGAGTAACAATAAGTGACAATAAACGACGATAGGGGACATTGGGTGACAATAAATGACAGCAGGTGGCACTAAGGTGACAATAAGTGGCATTTTGGTGACATTTTGGTGACATTAATGTCATTCATGGCAGTGGCTTCTGCCGGCGCCGTCAGGGACACTCGGGGTGATGTTAAGGTGTCAATAAGGTGACATTAATGACACAATTAATTACAATTAATTGTGTTAATTGCAGTGGCTGCTGCTGGCGCTGGCGCTGTCGCTGCCCCCCGAGCGCCCCCTGGCGGCCGAGCCCCGCAAGGTGCAGATCGGGGTGCGGCGGCGCCCGGAGCGCTGCGGGGAGAGATCGCGGCGGGGGGACGTGCTGACCCTGCACTACACGGTACTGGGATGGACTGGGAGCGACTGGGAGGACTGGGACACAGCCTGGGATGGAATGGGACACACTGGGATAGACTGGGATAGACTGGGAGGCGCCCGGAGCGCTGCGGGGAGAGATCGCGGCGGGGGGGACGTGCTGACCCTGCACTACACGGTACTGGGAGCGACTGGGAGCGACTGGGAGCGACTGGGAGGGACTGGGACACAGCCTGGGATGGAATGGGACGCACTGGATAGACTGGGATAGACTGGGAGGCGCCCCGGAGCGCTGCGGGGAGAGATCGCGGCGGGGGGACGTGCTCACCCTGCACTACACGGTATGAACTGGGGCAAACTGGGGCAAACTGGGATAAACTGGGGCAAACTGGGAGTGCTGGGACACCCTGAGACACACCGGGACACACTGGGATAGACTGGGATAGACTGGGAGGGACTGGGGCACACACTGCTCCATACTGTTTTCACTGGTCCGTACCGGTTTATGCTGGTCCGTACTGGTTTTCGCTGGTCCGTACCGGTTTTCCCTCGTCCGTACTGGTCCGTACTGGTTTTCACTGGTCCGTACCGGTTTTCCCTCGTCCGTACTGGTCCGTACTGGTTTTCACTGGTCCGTACTGGTCCGTACTGGTTTTCACTGGTTTTTCCTGGTTTTCCCTGGTGGCGCCGGCGCAGGGCACGCTGGAGGACGGGACCCCCTTTGACAGCAGCCTGAGCCGCGAGCAGCCGTTCGTGTTCTCGCTGGGCACGGGGCAGGTCATCAAGGGCTGGGACCAGGGCCTGCTGGGGTGAGTGACCCACTGACCACTGAGTGACCACTGACCATCCCTGAGTGACCCTGAGTGACCACTGAGTGACCCTGAGTGACACCGAGTGACCCCTGAGTGACCAACTGACCACTGAGTGACACCTGAGTGACCCTGAGTGATCCCTGAGTGACCAATGAGTGACCCCTGAGTGACCCTGAGTGACCACTGACCATCCCTGAGTGACCACTGAGTGACCCTGAGTGACCAACTGACCACTGAGTGACCACTGACCATCCCTGAGTGACCCCTGAGTGACCAACTGACCACTGAGTGACCACTGAGTGACCAATGAGTGACCCTGAGTGACCCCTGAGAGACCCCTGAGTGACCCTGAGTGACCAACTGACCACTGATTCCAGGATTTTGGGGGAATTCCGGGGATTTTGGGTGGAATTCTCAGGATTTTGGGACTCTGTGATTTTGGGGTGAATTCTGGGGATTTTTGGGTGAATTCTGGGGATTTTTGGGTGGGATTCTGGGGATTTTGGGACTCAGGGACTTTGGGGTGAATTCCGTGGATTTTGGCCCCCAGGATGTGCGAGGGGGAGAAGAGGAAGCTGGTGATCCCCCCGGAGCTGGGTGAGACCCCAAAAACGGGGGAAAAAACCCAAATTTTGGGTGGGAACTCCAAAACTGGGGCGGGATTAAAAAAAACTGGGGGAAAAAACCCTAAAATTTGGGTGGGGATCCCAAAAATGGGGAGAAAACAAAAAAGATTTGGGGTGGATGCCAAAAATGGGGAAAAAATCCCAAATTTGGGTGGGAATGAAAAAATGAAACTTGGCGGGGGGGGGGGGGGGGATACAAAAAACTGGGGAAAACCCCAAAAATTTGGGTGGGAAATCTCAAAAATTGGGGGTGAGGAGACCCTGAAATGGGGGGAGGGGGGAAAAAACCAAAAAAAGAAACCCCAAAATTGGGGAGAAACGCTAAAAATGGGGGAAATTGTCCCTAAAACGGGGGGGGCCCCAAAAATTGGAGAAAAAACCCAAAAAAGTGACCCAAAATTGGGGGAAAATCCCCAAAACGGCCCCCGGTGACCCCTCCCCATTTCCCCCCCCCCAGGTTACGGGGACCGAGGAGCCCCCCCGAAAATCCCAGGTGAGACCTGACCCCCCCAAAGGGGATTTTGGGGTTAAAATAAGGGATTTTGGGGTTTGGGGGGGATTTCGGGGGTGAATTTAAGGGTAACTTTTGGGATAATTTCAGGGGGATTTTGGGGGGATTTCAGGGGGATTTTTGGGGTGAATTTGGGGGGGTTTGGTGGTAATTTTTGGGGCAATTTCAGGGTGATTTTTGGGGTAATTTCGGGGGTATTTTTGGGTAATTTTGGGGGGATTTAAGGGGCAATTTTTGCGGTAATTTCAGGGTGATTTTTGGGGTAATTTTGGGGGGATTTCAGGCTGATTTTTGGGGTACTTTCAGGGTGATTTGGGTGGGATTTTGGGGGGGATTTCAGGGGGATTTTTTGGGCTAATTTCAGGGTGATTTGGGGGGGATTTTCTAGGTGATTTTTGGGGTGATTTCAGGGTGATTTCGGGGAGATTTTGGGGTGAATTCAGGGTGATTTTTGGGGTGATTTCAGGGTGATTTGGGGGGGATTTTGGGGTAATTCTGGGGTGCTGACCCCCCGTTTTTAGGGGGGGCTGTGCTGATTTTCGAGGTGGAGCTGCTGAAGATCGAGCGGCGCCCGGAGCTTTAGGGGGACCCCAAAACCCCCAGAATTTCCCCCAAATTTCCCCCAAACCCTCCCCCCACAAACCCGGGATTTTGGGGTCCCCCCCGTTTTTTTTTTGGGGGGGGGGGACTTTTTGTGGGAAACCCCCAAATTTTGGGGCCAATAAAGGGTTAAACCCAAAGGTTTTGGTGCCGGGCTTTTTTTTGGGGCGAGAAAGGACAAAAAAGGAAAAAATGTCAAAGCTGCTTTTATTAAACCCATATAAAAACAACCCCAAACCCCCCCACCCCCCGGAATTTAAAAAAAAACTAAAATAAAAAACCCCGAAAACCCCCAAATTCCCCCCAAAATCCCTCCCAGGACCCCCCAAAACCAGTGGGGGAGGGGGGGGGTGATTATCATTGCAGGGGGGGACCCCAAAAATGGAGGAGTCCCCCCAAAATCGGGGCGGGGGTGGGATTTGGGGGGTCCCCCCGAGGTCTGGGGGCTCCCCTGGATTTTGGGGGGAATTCCCCCAGTTTTGGGGTCATTTCTTCTGGGGCGTGTTGAGTTTCTGCATCCCCCGAATCTTCTCCAGGAGATCCCCCACAAACGCCTGGGGAGGGGGCAAAGGGGGGTCAGGGGACCCCAAAATCCTCCGGGGGGCCCCCAAAATTCCCCAGCCCAAAATCCCACTGAAATTGCCCCCAAATCCCCCCCGAAATTGCCTCAAATTCCCCCCCCCCCGAAATTGTCCCAAATTCCCCAAAAATTCCCCCCCAATTCCCTGGAAATCCCTTCACAAAAATCCCCCCAAAACCTCCCCAAATTCCCCCCCAAAAATCCCCGGGGATCCGTCCCAAAAACTGCCCTCAAAATTCCTGAAATTCCCCCCAAAAAAAACTCCGGGGATTCCTCCCCAAAATCCCGACCCAAAATCTCCGAAATTCCACCCAAAAAAACTCCCGGGGATCTGCCCCAAAAATCCCCCCAAAATTTTCCAAATCCCCCCCCAAAAATTCCCCCAAAATTGCCCCAAATTCCCCCCAAAAATGGGAGCCCCCAACCAAAAAAGGAACCCAGAACCCCCCAAAATGCCCCCAAAATCCCCTCAAATTGCCCAAAATCCCCCAAATTCACCCCAAAATCCGCTCACCTCGGTGGGTTTGTAACAGTCCACGAGGATCTCCTGTGGGGGAGGGGAGGGGGCGGGGTCAGCATTGGGGGTCCCCAAAATTGGGGGGCGGGGCCTGACCCCCCAGGCCCCGCCCCCACAGCCACGCCCAGATTGGGGGCATTTTGGGCATTTTGGGGCATTTTGGGGAAATTTGAGGGGGTTTGGGGGATTTTGGGGGGATTTGGGGCATTTTGGGGAAATCTGGGGCATTTTGGGTGTGGGGTTGGGGCATTTTTGGGGGGATTTGGGGGATTTTTGGGGTAATTTTGGAGGATTTTGGGGAAGATTTTGGGGATTCTTCCTGGGAGGGACCCCAAGGGATTTTGGGGAAGATTTTGGGGAGATTTTGGGGTGGATTTGTGCTGATTTTTGGGGTTATTTTTGGGGATATTTTTTGAGGTTGACTTTGGACGATTTCGGGGTAATTTTGCTGTGATTTTTTTGGATGATTTTTGGGATGTTTGGGACGATTTTTGGAGCGGTTTCGGGGTGATTTCTGGGTGATGCCTGAGACGATTCTGGGGACGATTTTTGAGGAGGATTTTGGGTGGTTTCGGTGGTTTTTGGGTGGTTTCAGGGTAGTTTCAGTGGGTTTTGGGTGGTTTCAGTGGTTTTTGGGTGGTTTCCGGTGGTGTTGGGGTTTTTTGGGGTGATTTCAGGTGGTTTTGGGGTTTTCTCGTGTGGTTTCAGATGGTTTCCGCGGTTTTGGGTGATTTCAGAACGATTTTGGGATTATTTCGGCTGATTGTGGAATGATTTTGGGGCGATTTGCAGTGTTTGGCTGTCAGGGTGGTTTTGGGGTTATTTAGAATAATTTTGGGATGATTTTGGGGCGATTTGGCTGTGTTTGGCTGTCAGGGTGGTTTTGGGGTTATTTAGAATAATTTTGGGATGATTTTGGGGCGATTTGGCTGTGTTTGGCTGCTTTAGGTGGGGTCAGGGTGGTTTTGGAGTTATTTAGAATAATTTAGGGTTGATTTTGGGTTATTTAGGGTGATTTTAGGTTCTTTTGCTGGTTTTGGGGCTGAGTTTGGGTTCTTTTGGCCGTTTTTGGTGGTTTCAGGGTGGTTTTTGGCAGTTCCAGGGTGATTTTGGGATGATTTTGGTTGTTTTCGTCTGGTTTTGGCCATTTTTAGCTGGTTTTGGTGGTTTAATTGTGGGTTTTTGGCCATTTTTGGTGATTTCAGGGTGGGTTTTTTTGCCATTTTTCTCTGGTTTTGGCCATTTTTGGCTGTTTCGGGGTGGTTTTTTTTGCCGTTTTTGCCAGTTCTGGGTGGTTTCTGCGCGTTTCCGGTGGTTTTGGAGTGGATTTTGCCCGTTTCTGCCCGTTTTTTGCCCGTTCTGACCTGCACGCGGGCGCTGCGGGCGCCGTCGCTCTCCATGTCCAGCAGCTCGTCCACGTCGATCTCCAGCTCTGGGATCTCCTCCTCCTGGGGGCCCAAAAAACCCCAAAAATCAAAATCAGGGGAAAGGAAACAAAAAAACCAAAAAAAACCCAAATTGAGGGAGGGGGATCCAAAAAAAACCCCCCAAAAAAACCCAAATCAGGGGAAAGGAACCCAGAAAAATCCAAATCAGGGGAAAGGAACCCAAAAAATCCCGAAATCAGGGCAGGGGACCCCAGATCAGGGGAGGAGACCCCAAATGAAGGTTTTGGGATTGATCTTGGGTGAATTTGAGGCGATTTTGGGACAATTTTGGGGAGGGTTTTGGATAATTTGGGGATGGTTTGGGGGTTGATTTTGGAGTGATTTTTGAGGTGATTTGGGCTGATTTTGGGGGTGACTTTGAGGTGATTTCGGAGTGGTTTTGAGGTGATTTTGGGGCTGATTTTAGAGGTGATTTGAGATGGTTTCGAGGTGATTTTGGGGCAATTCTTGGCGCTGGTTTGGGACAGTTTTAGGGTTCCGACGGGGTCCCGGAGCCGGTCCCGGTTGGGGTCTCGCCCCTGTCCCTGTTCCGGTCCGGTCCCATCCCGTTCTCCCCACGTGTCCCGGTCCCGGTGCCACCCCCACCGTGTCCCGTTCCCGGTTCCCATCCCGGTCCCCGCCGTCCCGGGCCCGGTACCGTTCCCCATTCCCGTTCCCGTTTCCCGTTGTCCCCGTTCCCCGTTCCCCGTTCCCCATTCCCCCGCTGTCCCCGCTGTCCCGGTCCCGGTTCCCGTTCCCCATTCCCGTTCCCGGCCCCCATTCCCGTTCCCGTTCCCGTTCCCCCGCTGTCCCCGTTCCCCGGCCCCCATTCCCCGCTGTCCCCGCTGTCCCGGTCCCAGTTCCCGTTCCCCATTCCCGTTCCCGGCCCCCATTTCCGGTTCCCGTTCCCGTTCCCCGCTGTCCCCGTTCCCCGGTTCCCGTTCCCCATTCCCGTTCCCGGTTCCCGTTCCCCGCTGTCCCCGTTCCCCGGTTCCCGGCCCCGGTACCGGGCAGTCGTAGAGCGCCGTGAGCTGCCCCAGGATCCACTCCTCGAGGTGGAGGCGCTTGCGGAGCTCGCGGCGGTCGTAGCGCACCGTGACCTTCCCGCGGCCCCGCCCCGGGCCCTCCTCCGGTGCCGCCGCCGCCGCCGCCGCGGGCGCGAAGCAGACGCGGGGCCCGCCCTGCGCGGGGGCGGCTCCGCCGGGCACCGGAACCGGAACCGGCACCGGCACCGAGACCGGCACCGGGGGCCCGGGGCCGCCGCGCGGCTCCGCCATGCCGCGACCACCGACCGGAAGCGGCCACGCCCCCGCCGGGGCCACGCCCACCCCCCGCCGGGGCCAACGCCCCACCCCGCGCGACGCGGCCGCGGGGGCTCCTTTGTGTCGCGGCCACGCCCACCGAGGCCACGCCCACACCGAGTCACGCCCACCCCACTCGCCCCCCCCGCGTCGCTTTGACCACGCCCACTCATCGACACAACCACGCCCTCGCGCGGACACACCCAATTATAGCCACGCCCAGTTCCGGTACCGCCCTCTCGCTGCGGCCACGCCCCTCGGGACACACCTGGTTAGGCCACGCCCCTGGCGGTTACGGGCCACGCCCCCGTCCCGGTCAGCGATGGCGGCGCCGCTCCCGGTGCCGGTCCCGGAGCCGCGGGCGGGGGTCGGTCCCGGGGTCGGTCCCGGGTTCGGTCCCGGCTCCTGCCCCCGGTTCTGCCCCCGGTTCTGCCCCCGCTCCGTTCCCGGTTCCGGTCCCGGTCCCGTCCGCGCTCCCGCTGGAGCCGCCGCGCGTGCCCGAGCTGCTCGTGCGGGGCAGCAAATTCATCCGCTGGGAGGAGGTGAGCGACCCCGAAACCGCCCGAAATCACCCCAAAATCACCCCCAAAAATTACCCCGAAACCACCTGAAATCCCCCCAAAATTACCCCCAAATTACCGCAACGTGGTGCTTGTTGGGGGACCCCCAAACCACCCCAAAATTACCCCGAAAATCGCCCCCAAGTAACCCCCAAAATTATCCCAAACCACCCCGAAATGACCCCAAAAATCACGTACAAATTACCCCCAAAAATCACCCCAAAACTAACTCAAAACTACTCCGAAACCACCCCAAAGTCACCTCCAAAATCACCTTGGAAGACCCCAAAAATCGCCCTGAAATTACCCCAAAATCGCCCCCCAAAATTACCCCCAAATTACCCCGAAATCACCCAAAAATCACCCGCGGGAGACCTCAAAAATCACCCTCCAAAATTGCCCCAAAATTACCCAAAATCACCCAAATTCCCCCCAAATCTCCCCAATCCCCCCCCCTTCCCCCCCCCGTGCCCCCAATTCCCGACCTGACCCCCGATTTTGGGGCCAAAATCCGCGAAATTGGGTCCTGCCCCCCCCAGCTCCCCCGGGACCCCAAAATCTCCCAATTTCACCCCAAAATCCGCCCCGGGGAGGGAGGGGGGGTGGGGCTCTCCTTTTTTGGGGGTCTTGGTGGGATTTGGGGGGTTTTGGGTTTTTTGGGGGGTTTTTGGGGGGGTTTTGGGTTGGGAGTTGGGGTATTTGGGATTTTTGGGGCAGTTTTGGGGCAGTTTGGGGTTTTTTGGGGGGCATCTGGGGGGATTTGGGGGGATTTTGGGGTTTTGGGGTTTGGGGTTTTTAGGGGAAGTTTTGGGGCAGTTTGGGGCTTTTTTGGGGGTGGCTTTTGGGGTTTCAGGGGGGATTTTGGGGTGTCAAGGGTGGGTTTGGGGGGTCCAGGGTGGTTTTGGGGGGTTTTGATGGGTTTTTGGGGTGGTTTTTGGGGGGGATTTTGGGGTGGTTTTGGGTTTTTTGTGGGGCTCAGGAGGTTTTCAGGTTTTGGGCGGTTTTAGGGGGGTTTTGGGGTATTTTTTGGGCGCTGTTTTCGGGGGTCTCAGGAGTGTTTGGGGTCCCCAGGAGCCCCCCACAGCCACACCCCGGTGACGCTCAGGGTCGACCCCGACGGATTCTTCCTCTACTGGACGGGGCCCAGCGCGGTGAGAGCCCAAAATGCACCCCAAAAACACCCAAAAATGCACCCCAAAATCCCCCCAAAATGCCCCCCAAAACCACCCCAAAATCCCCCCAAAACCACCCCAAAATGCACCCCCAAAATCGCCCCAAAATCCCCCCAAAACCACCCCAAAAGTGACCCCAAAAGTGCCATTAAGGGACCCCAAAATGGCCCCAAAGTGACCCCCAAAACCACCCTGAAAGTGACCTTGAGGTGACCCCAAAAGTGCCCTGAAAATGCCCCAAAAATGCCCCAAAAGTCTCCTAAAAGGGACCCCAAAAAGTGCCCTGGAGTGACCCCAAAGTGACCCTGAAGGGACCCCTAAAATGACCCCGAAAGTCACCCCAAAATTGCCCCAAAAACCCCCGAAGCGACTCCAAAATGTCCCAAAAGTGACCTCAAAAATTACCCCCAAAGTGACCCCAAAACCACCCCAAAACCACCCTGAAAGCGACCCCAAAAATGCCCTAAAATTGACCCTTAAACGACCCCAAATTGGCCCCAAAATGACCCCGAGAGTGTCCCCGAAATGACCCCAAAATGTCCCCAAAGAGCCCCCAAAAATGCCCCAAAATGACCCCAAAAGTGACCCCAAACTGACCCCCAAATGTCCCCAAATTGACACCAAAACCACCCCGAAAGTGACCCCAAAATTTACCCTGAAAGTGACCCCAAAAATGCCCCAAAAGTGCCCCAAAAGTGACCCCAAAAATGCCCCAAAAATGACCCCAAAGAGACCCCAAAAGTGCCCCAAAAGCCCCCTGAAAGTGACCCCAAAAATGCCCCAAAAGTGCCCCAAAAGTGACCCCAAAAATGCCCAAAAGTGCCCCAAAATGACCCCAGAGACCCCAAAAATGCCCCAAAAGTGCCCCAAAATGACCCCAGAGACCCCAAAAGTGCCCCCAAAATGGCCGCAAAGAGACCCCAAATTTTTCCCTGAAAGCGACCCCAGAAGTGCCCCCAAAACGTCCCCAAATTCCCCTGAAAGTGACCCCAAACCCCCCAGAAAGGCCCCAAAAAGCCCCAAATTCCCCCCAAACCCCCTCCCCCACCCCGTGCCCCCCTTATCAGCCCCTCCCCCCCCCCTTATCAGCCCCCCCCAGCCGGAATTTGGGGCAATTTTGGGCAATTTTGGGGCCCCTCCCCCCCCCCCCGCCGGATGTGGGGTCCCCTGGGAGGGGGAGGGGCGGGGGGGGGGGGGCGGATTTTCCCACGCCCCTCCCCCACCCTGGCCCGGAAATGCCCCCGCCCCTCCCCCACCCGGAAACGGCTCCTTTGGGGGTCCCGGGCCCGTTTTGGGGCCCTTTCTTCATTTTTGGGGTCCCTGTCACGATTTTTGGGGTCCCTGACCCAATTTTAGGATCCCTTATTAATTTTTTGGGCCCCTGACCCATTTTTTGGGGTCCTTAACCCAATTTTTGGGGTCCCAAACGCATTTTTGGGGTCCCTGACGCATTTTTGGGCTTCCTAAGCCAATTTTGGGGTTCCTAACCCATTTTATGGGGTCTCCCCCCCATTTTTGGGGGCTCTAACCCAATTTTGGAAGTTCCTAACCCATTTTTTAGGGTTTCTAACCCAATTGGGGTTCCTAACCCGTTTTTGAGGTTTCTAATCCCTTTTCGGGGTCCCTGACCTGTGTTTTGGGGTCTCCCCCCATGTTTTGGGGTCCTTGATCCATTTTTGGGGGCCCTAACTTGATTTTGTGGGTCCCTGACCCATTTTCGTGGTCCCTAACCCAATTTTGGGGTCCTTTGTTAATTTTTTGTGGTCCCTGACCCATTTCTGGGGGTTTCTAACCCGATTTTCGGGGTCCGTGACCCATTTTTGGGGATCCCTAACTGATTTTCGGGTTGCTAACCCATTTTTTGGAGTTTCTAACCCGTTTTTTGGGGGTCCCTAAGCCAATTTTGGGGTCTCTTCCCCATTTTTTGGGGTCCCTGACCCGATTTTGGGGGTTCCTAACCCATTTTTGGGGTCCCTGACCCATTTTTTGAGGTTCACAACCCATTTTGGGGGTTCCTAACCCAATTTTGGGGTCCCTGACCCGATTTTTGGGGGTTCCTAACCCATTTTTGGGGTCCCTGACCTGATTTTGGGGGTTCCTAACCCATTTTTGGGGTCCCTGACCCGATTTGGGGGGTTCCTGACCCGTTTTTTGGGGTCCCTGACCCGATTTTGGGGGTTCCTAACCCATTTTTGGGGTCCCTGACCCCATTTTTTTTGGGTCCCTAACCCATTTTTTTGGGGTCCCTGACCCATTTTTTGAGGTTCATAACCCATTTTTGGGGGTTCCTGACCCGTTTTTGGGGTCCCGCAGGAGGTGGAGCTGCTGGACCTGTGCAGTGTCCGGGACACGCGGACGGGGCGCTTCGCCCGCGCCCCCAAGGTGGGACCCCCAAACCTGGGGGGGAATTGGGGGGTCCTGGGGGGATTTGGGGAGGATTTGGGGGGTCCCAGAGGGGATTTGGGGGGTCCCGCGTGCTTTTGGGGGGATTTCAGGGTCCTGGGGGCTTTGGGGGGGATTTGGGGAGGATTTGGGGGGTCCTGGGGTGAATTTAGGGGGTCCAGGGGGGCTTTGGGCGCCTTTTTTTGGGGGTTCCTGGTCCCGTTTTGGGGGGTCTGGAGCCGTTTTGGGGTCTCCGGGTGCATTTTCGGCCCATTTCGGGTGGGTTTGGGCCCATTTCGGGCAATTTTGGCTCCGTTTTGGCTCCGTTTTGGGGCTCCCCTTTGCAGGACCCCCGCACCAGAGGCGCCCTCAATTTCGGGGTCCCCGGGGGTGTTTTGGGTCCATTTTTCACCCGTGTTTCACCCATTTTTAACCCGTTTTTTGCCCATTATTGACGCGTTTTTCACCCATTTTTGACCCATTTTTCACCCATTTTTGACCCATTTTTCACCAATTTGTGGCTCTCCGCTGCAGGACCCCCGCACCCCTGATGCCCTCAGTTTCGGGGGGCCCAGGGGTATTTTGGGTCCATTTTTCACCTGCTTTTAACCCATTTTTTTACCCGTTTTTCGCCCATTTTCACCCATTTTTCACCCGTTTTTCGCCCATTTTTCACCCGTTTTTCACCCGTTTTTCGCCCATTTTTCGCCCGTTTCTCACCCGTTTTTCCCCAATTTGTGGCTCTCCGCTGCAGGACCCCCGCACCCGGGACGCCCTCAGTTTCGGGGGGCCCGGGGGTCCCCCTCCCCAGCGCCTCCTGACCGTGGTGCACGGCCCCGACCTCGTCACCCTCGGCTTCCTCAACCTGGTGGCCGTGCAGGAACGGCGAGGCCCAGGTGGGCTGGGGGCGCCTCTGGGGGGATCTGGGGAAAATTTGGGGGTTTTGGGGAAAATTTGGGGGCTTTGGGAGTGATTTTGAGGCAAAATTTGGGGGGTTTGGGACCTTTTGGGGGAAAATTGGGGGGTTTCGGGGAAGATTTGGGGGGTTTGGGAGTGATTTGGGGCAGAATTTGGGGGTTTGGAACCTTTTGGGTGGAAATTGGGGGTTCGGGGAAGATTTGGGGGGTTTTGGGGGAAAATTTGGGGGGTTTGGGAGTGATTTTGAGGCAAAATTTGGGGGGTTTGGGACCTTTTGGGGGAAATTTGGGGGGTTTTGGGGAAGATCTGGGGGGTTTGGGACCTTTTTGGGACCTTTTGATGTGGTTTCAAGGCGATTTTGGGGAGGATTTGGGGGTTTGGGGGACCTGGGGGTGATTTTGGGGCAGTTTTAAAGAGAATTTTTGGGGTTTGGGACCTTTTGGGGTGGTTTTGGGGCAATTTTGGGGGGATTTGGAGGGGTGGGGGGTGCTGAGACCACCCTGGGTGTGGGGGGATTTTGGGGATTTTTTGGGGGGGATTTTTTTGGGGATTTTTTTGGGGGGGGTGTTTGGGGGTGATTTGGGGTTTTTTTGGGTTTTTTTTTGGGGTGTTCTGGTCCCCAAATTCGGGCGTGCAGGTGTGGACAGAGGAGCTGTTCAGGTTGGCCACGAACATCCTGGCCCGGAACCCGTCCCGGAACACGCTGCTCAAGAAGGCGTGGGTACCCCAAAATCCCCCAAAATCACCCCAAAAAAACCCTCCCAGAATCAGCCCAAAACCAGCCCAAAAAACCGCCCTCAAATCTCACACAAAATTCCTCTCAAAATCCTCCCCCAAACGAGCCCCTAATCCTGCAAAAATCATCCCAAAAATCCCCTCAAAATCCCGGCAAGAATTTCTCTGAAAATAGCCCCAAATCTCCTCAGAATCCCCACAAGAACCACCCCAAAATCCCTCCCAAAATCCCCCTAAATTTGCTCAAAATTATCCCCAGAAATCCCCCTGAAAACCTCCCCAAAAATTCTCAAAAAAATTCACTAAAATCCCCCCAAAAATTCCCTAAAATCACCCCTGAGCCTTCCCCAAAATCCCTCCTAAAATCCCCTGAAAATCACTCAAAATCCTCTCCAAAATCCCCCCCCGAATCTCCCTAATATCCTCCCTAAAAATCACCAAAAAAATTCCCTAAAATCACCCCCAAATCTTCCCCAAAATCCCTCCCAAAATTCCTCTAAATCCTCCCCAAAATCCTCCCCAAAAATTCCTTCAAAGTTTTCCCGAATCTTCCCAGAAATCGCCCCCAAAATCCCCAAAAACCAAATGCCCCAAATCTGCCCCAAATCCCCAAAACTCACCCAAACCCACCCCAAACCCACCCCCAAACCCATCCCAAATTCCCCAAATTCCCCAAATTCCCCAAATTTCCCCAAAATCCCCCAAATCCCCCAAATTCCCCCAAATTTCCCCAAATCCCCCAGGTACACGAAGCTGACGCTGCAGCTGAACCCTGACGGGCGCATCCCTGTCAAAAAGTGAGAGAACCCCCAAAATTTTGGGGGTTTTTTTTCCCCCTAAAACGAATCCCCCCAATCTTGGGGATTCCTCCCCGAATTTTTGGGGTTCTTTTTGGGTCCCAATCCCGAAATTTTGGGTTTTTTTTGGCAGCATCCTGAAAATGTTCTCGGCCGACAAGAAACGGGCGGAGGCGGCGCTGGAGTCGTGCGGGCTGGGCTGCGGCCGGGTGGGCCCCAAAATGGGGAAAAACGCGCAAAATTTGGGGTCCCAAAATTGGGGAAGGACAAAATCTGTGTGGGGGGGGGGGATCCTAAAAATAGGGAATGCCAGAATTGGGGGTCCCCAAAAATTTGGGATCTGAAAAAAAATGGGGATCCCAAAAATAGCAGGGGGCTCGAACTGGGGTCTCAAAACTGGGGATCCCGAAAAAATTTGGGATCCCGAAAAAATTTGGGATCCTGAAATTGGGGATCCCAAAAAAATGGGGGTCCCAAACCTGAGGGTCCTGAAATTTGGGGGTCCCGAAATTGAGGGTCCTGAAATTTGGGGGTCCCAAAAATTGAGGGTCCCAAAAAACGGGGGACTAAGATTTGGGGTCTCAAAAAATAGGGGGCCAAAATTGGGGGTCCTAAAAAAAAATGGCAGTCCCAGAATTGGGGGTCATAAAATTTGGGATCCCGAAAAAAAACGGAGGTCCCAAAAAATGGGGATCCCCAAAACTGGGGACTCCAAAAAAAATCACGGGGTTCCAAAAGAAAATGGGAGTCCCAAAATTCGGGATTCCAAAAAAATGGGAGTCCCAAAATTGGGGATTCCAAAAAATCAAAAAAAAATGGGAGTCCCAAAATTGGGGGCTCTCAAAAATTGGAGGCCCCAGAATCAAAGGTCCCCAAAAATCAGGGATCCCAAGTCCCAAATGTTGGTGATATCAAAAATTAGGGATCCCAAAAATTGCAGGGTATTGGGGTGGCTTTTGGGGTTTTTGGGTTCTGA
>NW_026948611.1:0-91984 GCF_035770615.1 Melospiza melodia melodia
TATTTTTTAGGAATTCTTTTATTGAATTCTTTTTATTGGGATTGTTTTATTGAATTCTTTTTATTGGAATTATTTTACTGGAATGGTTTTACTGGGATAATTTCAATGAAATTGTTTTCATTGGAATTATTTTGATTATTTTTTTAATCAGAATTATTTTAATGGGATTATTTATTCGGAATAATTTCCACTGGAATGATTTTACTGGAATGATTTTAGTGGAATTATTTATTCAGAATTATTTAATCAGAATAATTTATCAGAGTTATTTAATCAGAATTATTTTCTAGTAGAGTTATTTTTTACTGGAGGGATTTTATTTGGATTCCTTTATCAGAGTTATTTTTATCGGAATTATTTTTACCAGAATTATTTTTTATCTGAATCATGATTTTATCAGGATTATTTTTATCTGAATTATGATTTTACTGGATCCTTTTTATTGGAATTCATTATTTTATTGAATAATTTTTATTGGGATTATTTTATCAGAATTATTTTTATCAAAATCATGATTTTATTTGGATTATTTTTATCGGGATTTATTCTATCAGAATTATTTTCATCTGAATCATTATTTTATGGGGATTATTTTATGGTATTTGTTTTTTATCAGAATTATTTTATTTGGATTATTTTATCATAATTATTTTTATAAGGATTAGTTTATTGAATTATTTTTATTTGGGTTTATTTTATTTGTGTTGTTTCATTAGAATTATTTTTATCATTGATTTTATTGGATTATTTTATTTGGTTTATTTTTATTGGAATGATTTTATTGGATTCTTTTATTTGCATTATTTCCACCTGATTCATTTCGGGGTTCATTTGGGGGGGGGGGGGGTCGTGGAGGGGAATTTTTATTCTATTTTTTAAAAAACTCGAAAAGACAAAAAAAGGAGGAAAATTCCCCCCAGAAGAGACCGGGGACCCCAAAAAAGGGGGGAGACCCCAAAAAGGGGGGAGACCCCAAAAAGGGGAGAGACCCCAAAGAGGGGAGACCCCAAAGGGGGGCTCCCCAAAAGCCATTAATGGGGGGCGGGGCAGAGCCCCCAAATTCGGGGTTTTCCCCCCAAACTTTCCCCGCTTTGCACAGGGACCCCTCGCCCCCGCCCCCCGCCAGGCGCAGCAATACCGGGGGACCCCTCCCCAATTTCGGGGGGCTCCTGACCCCAAAATTCCGATTTTATTTTTTTGGGGTGGGGGGGGGGGGGGGGGTCCCCATTTCTGGCCCTGCTGTAGCACTGGGGGGGAGGGGGGGGGGGTCACCCGGGGGGGGGGGGGAGAGGATGGGGGGGGTGGTCCTCACCCCTCCCCCACCCCCCCCCAAACCCCATCCGAATTTGGGGAGGGGTCGCGCGGGGGGGGGGCGGGGTCGTGCAGAGCTTTTATTTTTGTACCGGCGGCGGCGGCGCTGAAAATCGCGGGAATCGTGGGGAGGGGGGACCCCGAAACCCCCCCAAAAAAACCCCAAAACCCTCGCGGGGGGGCCGGGGGCGACCCCCACCCACCCACACCTTGTCAGCCCCTCCTCCCGCCAGCGGCTCCAATAAAGCGGAGAGGGGAAAGCGCCCGGGGGTCGTTCTGGGGTCTGGGGGGCTTTGGGGATTTTGAGGGGATTTTTGGGGGTCTCTGATGTTTTTTGGGGGGGGGGCGTCACCGCTGTGGTGGTCTTGGGGATCCCGAGTGGGATCTGGCCGTATTGGGGAGGGGTCCTGGGGGGTTTTAGGGGGGGTTCCGGTGTGAGGGGGGGTCCTGGGGAGGGTCTGGGGTCTCCCCTGCCCGGAACCATCGCGGGCCGGAACGGCCGCGGCGGGAGCGCGGGGCCGGAGGGGGAACGGACCGGGCGGAACCATCGCGGCCGGAGCGCGGGGGGAGCCGGTGCCGAGCGGGACGGGGACGGTGCCGGGAGAGCCCCGGGGGCGGGGCGGGACCGGAGGGGTCCCTGGGGGCGGGGCCCTTCCCGGCAGAGCGGGGTCGGTACCGGGAGGGTCCCTGAGCTGGGGGGGTTCCTGGGGTGGGGCCGGTACCGGGACGGTTCCGAGCGTCCCTCAGAACCCGCGCGTCCCGTCCCGGAATGGACGAGCCCCGGCCCCCGGTGAGTCCCGTCATTCCCCCGGTGCCGGTTCCGGTTCCGGTGTCCGTTCCGCCGGTGCCCCCCCGGTCCCCTCAGACGTGCAGGAGGTTCCGGAGCCGCTGCCGGGAGGCTCCGTGACGGTGCCCGAGCCCCCCGGGAACGGGGCGGACACGGCCCGGGTGGGTCGGGGGTCTCTGGGGCTGGGCTGCCAGGTAACCCAAAACCCCAAAAATGTACAAACGTACCCCAAAAATATCCCTCGGAACCCCAAAAACGTACCTGGGGAAGGGCCTGACACCCTGAAAAACGCACCTGGGCTGGGGAGGGGGGCAAATAAAACCAAAAAATGGCTCTGGGAGAGGGGGGGGGGATAAACCCCAAAAACGTACCTGGAAGAGGGGAAATAAACTCCAAAATTCACCTGGGTGTGGGGGAATAAACCCCAAAATGTTCCTGGGAGGGGGCGATAAAGGGGCTGGCCCGGGGGAGCCCCCGGAGCCTCGCTGGGCTGCGAGAACCCCAAATGAAAATGGGGAGACCCCGATTGGTGCCCTGGGATTTTGGGGAGCCTCCTGGGGTTTTGGGATTGTCGTGGAATTTTGGGGAGCCCCCAAAGATTTTTGGGATTCTCTAGGGATTTGGAATCCCCCCCAGGGATTTTGGGGATCCCCAGGGATTTTGGGAGCCCCCAGGGAATTTTGGAATCTCCCAGAGATTTTGGGATCCCCAGGGATTTGGGAACCCCTCTGGGAATTTGGGATCCCTTGGGGATTTTTTGGGATCCGCAGGGATTTTTGGGGATTCTCAGGGGTTTTGGGACCCCCCCAGCCCCCCCCCCGGAAGCCCCCAGCCCCCCGAGGACCCCTCAGGTGTGAAACCCTCCCGTTTATTGAGGCTCCAGCCGGAGCGATCCCGCTCGGCGCCGCCCGCCCCGCTCGGGGCCAAACCCGCGGATTTTGGGATTTTTTGGGGGATTTTGGTACATTCGGCCCCTTCCCGGCGGGGTTCCCATCCCGGGGGGGGGGGGGGGGTCCCGGGGGGATTCTCACCCCCCCCCCCCCCAATCCAGCGGTAAAAAACGGCCCCTCCCCCCCTTCCCCCCCCCCCCCCTCCCCGCACAAAAACAAAACAACACAAAAAAACCAAAAAAACCCAAAAAAACCCCAAAATCCCCGTGGGGGGGGGGGGGGGGGGGCAGGGAGGGACCCCCGGGCGGGCGGGCGGGGTGGGGGGGGGTCCCCGTGTCCCCGGTTTTGGTTTGTGTCTGGTGGGTGGGGCCGGGGGGGCCCTTCAGCTGCCGTAGTGCATCGTGTTGGTGGTGATGGACATGGGGGAGGCCATGGAGATGGGGGGGCCCCCATGGTGAACTGGCTCTGCAGGGGCGGGGTAGTGCGAGCTGGAGCCGGCGGTCTGGGCGCTCGAGGAACCTGGGGGGGAAACAGGGAAATGGGGGTTAATGGGGGGCTTTGGGGGGCAATGGGGGGCAATGGGAAATGGGGGCATTGGGGGTACACAGGGGTCAGGGGGGCACAGGGGGCAGTGCGAGCTGGAGCCGGCGGTCTGGGCGCTCGAGGAACCTGGGGGGAAACAGGGAAATGGGGTTAATGGGGGGCTTTGGGGGGCAATGGGGAAATGGGGGTACACAGGGGTCAGGGGGGCACAGGGGGGCAGTGCGAGCTGGAGCCGGCGGTCTGGGCGCTCGAGGAACCTGGGGGGAAATGGAAATGGGGGTTAATGGGGGCTTTGGGGGGCAATGGGGAAATGGGGGGCATTGGGGGTACACAGGGACATGGGGGGCACAGGGGGGCAGTGCGAGCTGGAGCCGGCGGTCTGGGCGCTCGAGGAACCTGGGGGAAAAGGGAAATGGGGGTTAATGGGGGGCATTGGGGAAATGGGGGGCAATGGGGGGCAATGGGGGCACAGGGGGGCAGTGCGAGCTGGAGCCGGCGGTCTGGGCACTCGAGGAACCTGGGGGGAAATGGAAATGGGGTTAATGGGGGGCTTTGGGGGGCAATGGGAAATGGGGGGCATTGGGGAAATGGGGGGCATTGGGGGCATTGGGGGTACACAGGGGTCAGGGGGGCACAGGGGGGCAGTGCGAGCTGGAGCCGGCGGTCTGGGCGCTCGAGGAACCTGGGGGGGAAATGGAAATGGGGGTTAATGGGGGCTTTGGGGGGCAATGGGAAATGGGGGGCATTGGGGAAATGGGGGGCAATGGGGGCACAGGGGGCAGTGCGAGCTGGAGCCGGCGGTCTGGGCGCTGGAGGAACCTGGGGGGAAATGGAAATGGGGGTTAATGGGGGGCATTGGGGGGCATTGGGGAAATGGGGGTACACAGGGGTCAGGGGGGCACAGGGGGTAGTGCGAGCTGGAGCCGGCGGTCTGGGCGCTGGAGGAACCTGGGGGGGAAACAGGGAAATGGGGTTAATGGGGGGCATTGGGGGGCAATGGGAAATGGGGGGCATTGGGGGTACACAGGGACATGGGGGGCACAGGGGGGCAGTGCGAGCTGGAGCCGGCGGTCTGGGCGCTCGAGGAACCTGGGGGGAAATGGGGTTAATGGGGGGCAATGGGAAATGGGGGGCATTGGGGGCATTGGGGGGCATTGGGGACAGTGGGGGTACCCAGGGACATGGGGGGCAATGGGGGCACAGGGGACATGGGGGTTAATGGGGGGCATTGGGGAAATGGGGGGCATTGGGGGCAATGGGGGCACAGGGGGGCAGTGCGAGCTGGAGCCGGCGGTCTGGGCGCTGGAGGAACCTGCGGGGAAAATGGGGGTTAATGGGGGTCAGTGGGGGGAAATGGGGGTCAGGGGGGGCAATGGGGCACACAGGGGCAATGGGGATTAATGGGAGGCAATGGGGGGCAATGGGGGTTAATGGGGGGCATTGGGGAAATGGGGGTCAGGGGGGGGCATTGGGGCACACAGGGGAAATGGGGGTCAGTGGGGGACACTGAGGGGCAATGGGGAAATGGGGGGCAATGGGGGGCAATGGGGGCATTGGGGGGAAATGGGAAATGGGGGTCAGGGGGGGCAATGGGGCACACAGGGGCAATGGGGATTAATGGGAGGCAATGGGGGGCAATGGGGAAATGGGGGTCAGGGGGGGCATTGGGGCACACAGGGGAAATGGGGGTCAGTGGGGGACCCTGAGGGGCAATGGGGAAATGGGGGGCAATGGGGGTACCCAGGGACATGGGGGGCATTGGGGGCACAGGGGGGCAGCTGGCGCCGGTGCTGGTCTGAGCACTCGAGGAGCCTGGGGGGCACAGGGGGCAATGGGGGGCACAGGGGGCAATGGGGGGCACACAGGGACATGGGGGGCAATGGGGGGCACACGGGGTGGGTCTGGGGGGGTTTATCTGGGGAGGGGGCTCGGGGGTACCTTGCACGATGCCCGTGCTCATGATGGAGCCCATCCTGGAGTGGGTGTGGTTCACGATGCCGGTGTTGGCTGCGGCGGGGGGGGGAGGGCACGGTGAGGCCGGGGGGGTGTGAGACCCCCGAGACCCCCACCCTCACTGTGGGACCCCCACCCTCACCGTGAGACCCCCATCCTCACCGTGGGACCCCCACCCTCACCGTGGGACCCCCACCCTCATTGTGGGACCCCCACCCGAGTCCTGAGACCCCCACCCTCACTGTGAGACCCCCACCATCACCGTGGGACCCCCACCCTCACCGTGGGACCCCCACCCTCACTGTGGGACCCCCACCCTCACTGTGAGACCCCCCCTCACCCCGAGCCCCCCACTCACTCACCCAGGGGGATCAGGTTGTTGTGCCCCACGTTGGAGCCCCCGGCGATGACGCTGCTCAGGTCGTAGGCAGCCGGCATTCCTGTGTGGGGAGGGGGTCAGGGACCCCCAAAATGGGGGGCGGGCCCCCCCAGGACCCTCCCACACCCTCCAGGACACCCCCAAAGCCCCCAGACCCACCGGCCACGGCCATGCCCGTGCTCATGTTGTAGCTGCTGCCCGTGCTCCACATGTTCTCTGACGGGGACGTGTAGTGGGAGCCGGGCGGGGGCGAGGGGGTCGTGCCCGTGTACCTGGGGATGGGGAGGGGGTGTCAGGGCTTGGGGGGGGGTCCCGGGGGGCCCCCCGGCCCCGCAGCCCCCCCCGGCCCTACCTGAAGAAGGGATTTTTCAGGTCCAGCAGGTTGGAGGATTTGGAGCCCGTCTGGTCCACCTGGGCCACGATGCTGATGTCGTAGCTCTGTCTGGGGAGGGGGGCACACCGTGAGACCCCCTCCCCAAATATACACCTGAGAGGGGCTGGGACCCCTCCCCAAACACACCTGAGAGGGGCTGGGACCCCCGAATGGGGACACAGAGACCCCCAAAGTGCAGCCAAGGGTGGGTTCTGAGACCCCAAAGTGCAGCCAAGGTGCACAGAGACCCCAAAGTGCCCCCCCCAGTTATAAAAACAGCCCCAAAACTGGGCCAGGCCCCCCCCCCAGCCCTGGAACTGGGCCAGGCCCCCCCATCTGGGCCAAACTGGGCCAGACCCCCCCACCTTACCCCAAACTGGGCCAGGCCCCCCCATCCCAGCCCAGCTCCAGAGGCAGCAGCGGATCCAGCACAGCCCAAACCCCGACACGGCTGGGGGGGATTGGGGACCCCCCAAACCTGCCCCAAGCCCCCCAGATCCACCCTGTGCCCCCCAGATCCCCCCTGCGCCCCCAGAACTGCCCCGAATCCCCTCAATTCCCCCCCAGACCCCTCCCCAAGCCCCCCAGAGCCCCCTGCCCACCTCTTGTTGGCGATGAGCAGGCAGGTCCCTGAGAGCGTGTCGCCTGTGCGCCCCCAGAACTGCCCCAGAACAGCCCAAAGCAGCCCCAAATCCCCTCAAACACCCCCCAAAGCCCCCCAGACCCCTCCCCAAGCCCCCCAGAGCCCCCTGCCCACCTCTTGTTGGCGATGAGCAGGCAGGTCCCTGAGAGCGTGTCGCCCGCCTTGGCGAAGAGCGGCGACTGGAACAGGCAGCGCACCTGGTACCAGTGGGTCAGCGGCTCCGTGGGGGCCGTGGAGAGCCACACCGTCATTCTGGGGGGGGCACGGGGCTCAGGGGGGGCTCGGACGGAGCCCCGCCCCCCCCCGGGACCCCTCCCCAGATCACCCACATGGAGCCGATGAAGGCCACGTCGAACCAGAAGGCCAGGCCGTGCACCAGCCCCGAGTGCAGCATGTGGAACTTGAAGGGGATTTCTATCCTGGAGGACACGGGGGGTCAGCGGGGGGCGGGAGGAGACCCCCCGGACCACCCCCCCCGATCCCCCAGACCCCCACAGGTGTCCCTCACCTGTGCAAGTCGCCCTCCTTGGCTTCCAAGAAGTTCACGGTGTATTTGACGGATTTGGCCATCAGAATCCGGATGTCGAAGGTGTCCTGGGCAAGGGGTGGGCAGGGGGGGTTTGGGAGCGTCCTGGGCGGGCCAGAGACCCCCAGAACGGGCAGGAGACCCCCCCGGGATGGAGCGGAGCCCCCCCAGAACAGCCCAGAGCCCCCCAGGGTCGCTCACCACCACGGGCTGCCTGAAGTACTCGTCCACGGCAGCGCCGCGCAGAGCGGAGAGATCAACGCCGTGGAAGGAGGGCTGGTACCTGGGGAGAGCCAAACTGGGAATACTGGGAATACTGGGAATGGGGACTGATCAACGCCGTGGAAGGAGGGCTGGTACCTGGGGAGAGCCAAACTGGGAATACTGGGAATACTGGGAATACTGGGAATACTGGGAATGGGAACTGGGAACGGGGAACTGGGAATACTGGGAATACTGGGAATACTGGAATACTGGGAACTGGGAACGGGGGACTGATCAACGCCGTGGAACGAGGGCTGGTACCTGGGAATGGGGAATGCCAAACTGGGAATACTGGGAATACTGGGAATACTGGGAATGGGAACTGGGAACGGGGACTGATCAACGCCGTGGAACGAGGGCTGGTACCTGGGGAGAGCCAAACTGGGAATACTGGGAATACTGGGAATGGGGACTGGGAACGGGGACTGATCAACGCTGTGGAACGAGGGCTGGTACCTGGGGAGAGCCAAACTGGGAATACTGGGAATACTGGGAATACTGGGAATACTGGGAATGGGAACTGGGAATGGGGACTGATCAACACCATGGAACGGGGACTGGTACCTGGGAATGGGGAATGCCAAACTGGGAACACTGGGAATACTGGGAATGGGAACTGGGAACGGGGACTGATCAACGCCGTGGAACGAGGGCTGGTACCTGGGAATGGGGAATGCCAAACTGGGAATACTGGGAATGCTGGGAATGGGGAATGTGAATGGGAACTGGGAACGGGGACCGATCAACGCCGTGGAACCACGGCTGGTACCTGGGGAGAGCCAAACTGGGAATACTGGGAATGCTGGGAATGGGAACGGGGAATGGGGACTGGGAACGGGGACTGATCAACGCCGTGGAACCACGGCTGGTACCTGGAGAGAACCAAACTGGGAATACTGGGAATACTGGGAACGGGAACTGGGAACAGGGAATGGGAACTGGGAACGGGAACTGGGGATCCCAAACTGGGAATGGGGACTGGGAACGGGGAATGGGAACGGGGACTGATCGACGCCGTGGAACCACGGCTGGTACCTGGGAATGGGGAATGCCAAACTGGGAATACTGGGAACGGGGAATGGGGACTGGGAACTGGGAACCAGGAATGGGAACAGGAAACAATGGGGACTGGGGAATGGGGACTGGAACGGGGACTGGGCACGGGGCCGGGGCCCGGCGAGGCTCACCAGAAGTTGGCCTTGGTGAACTGCTCCATGTAGAGCTGCTCGTCCGTGAAGGGCGCCAGGTGCACGTCCCCGATGGTGGGGAACATGTTCCCTGAGGGAAGGTCAGCCTTGGAGCCCGGGGGGGGTCCCGCGGCCCCCCAGGGACCCCCGGGGACCCCCCCGAATCGAGGGCTCACCACTGGGCTTCAGGTACTTCTTGGCGTGCAGGTAGCTCTCGAGCATGCGCTCGTTGAAGAGCATGTAGCCCATGGGCTCCGAGATGATGATGTCCACCTGCTCGGGCAGCGACACCTCCTCCACCTTGCCCGGGATCACCACGATGCGCTCCGTCAGGTTGTTGCTCTTCACCAGCACCTGGGCAGGGGGCAAGGGGAGGGGGTCAGGGCGTGAGGGGCAAGGGGAGGGGGTCCCGGGAACACCCCCGGGCTCACCTCGGCGTGCTGGGCCATGGTGCTGGCCTCCACCGCGTAGATCTTGCGCGCCCCGGCCTGCGCCGCGAAGAAGGAGAGGATGCCCGAGCCACAGCCCACGTCCAGCACGATCTGGGGAGGGATGGGGGCAGCTGGGAGCCTTGGAGCCGCCAGGCTGAGCCCCTGCTGGATCCTGCCCAGAACCCAGCCAAGAACCCCACAAAATCCAGCCAGATTCTCCCCCAAAACCCAGCCAAGAACCTCCAAAACCCAGCCAAGAACCCTCCAAAAAGCCAGCCAAGAACCCCCAAAACCCAGCCAGATTCTTCCCCAAAAACCCAGCCAAGAACCCCCAAAACCCAGCCAAGAACCCTCCAAAAAGCAGCCAAGAACCCCCAAAACCCAGCCAGATTCTCCCCCAAAACCCAGCCAAGAACCCCCAAAACCCAGCCAAGAACCCTCCAAAAACCCAGCCAAAAACGCCCCAAAACCCAGCCAGATTCTCCCCCAAAAACCCAGCTGAGAACACCCCAAAACCCAGCCAGATCTCCCCAAAAATGGATCCAGCCGCCCCCAAATCTCAACCGAATCCCACCAAAACCCAAGCCAGGCTTCCCCCCTAAAACCAGGCCAAAGATCTGACCCGACAGAAACTGAGTCACATCTTCCCAAAGCAAGCTGAATCCCCCCAAAACGATCTGAACCCCCCAGAAGGAGCTGGGTCCCCCAAAACGAGCTGAATCCCCCCAAAACGAGCTGAATCCCCCCCAAAACGAGCCGAACCCCCCCAAAGGAGCCGAACGCCCCCAGACCTTGTCCTTGAAGTCGCTGTGGTTCTGCAGGATGGCCCGCTGGTACGTGCCCGTGCGCACGTAGTCCTGCATCATGTTCTGCTGCTGGGACAGGTACCCGTAGAACTGCCGGACAGACGGACAGGCCGTGAGCCCCCCGGCCCCGGGAGCGCCCCCCCAGCCCCAGAACAGCCCCCCCAAAAGCGAGTGGGGGTCCCCACCTGGAAGTACTGCACGGCCGAGGACTCCTCGGTGCGCTCGCTGAACACGGAGCGCTCCGTGTTGTGCCCGCGGCAGTTCTTGAGGATGTTGTAGAAGGAGCAGAAATCTGGGGCGCAAAGGGTTAATGTGGGGGTCCCCGGGGGGGTCCCGGGGCGGCGCGGGGGGGGAGGGGGCGCGCGCGGGGGGGGCTCCTCACCCGTGGGGGTCCCGAACTGCAGCAGCACGCTGTTGCAGCCCAGCGTGATGATGAAGGATTGCTTCCCCACGCGGCTGCACTCGGTGTCGCGCGACACGGAGCACTTGAACACGCACACCTCCTCATCTGGCGGGGGCAGAACGGGGGCAAAACGGGAAAAAAACGGGAAAAAAACGGGAAAAAAACGGGAAAAAACGGGAAAAACGGGAAAAACGGGAAAAAGCGGGAAAAAACGGGAAAAAACGGGAAAAAGCGGGAAAAAACGGGAAAAAGCGGGAAAAAACGGGAATGGGGGGAGGTGGGAACGGGGAGGGGAGATGGGGGAAAATGGGGGGAAAGGGGAAAAATGAGAATGGGAATGAGGAAACGGAAAAAATGGGAATGGGGGGGAAATGGGGAAAAATGGGGGGAAAGGGGAAAAACAGGAATGGGAATGTGGAAATGGGAAAATGGGAATGGGGGGGAAATGGGGAAAAATGGGGGGAAATGGGAACGGGGAGGGGAAATGGGGGAAAATGGGGGGAAAGGGGATAAAGGGGGGGGGAATGGGAAAAATGGGTGGGAGAATAGAGGGGAAACGGGAAAAAATGCGGGGAAAATGGGGAAAAATGGGGGAATTGGGGGGAAAATATTGGGAAAAATGGGAATGGGGGGGAAATGGGGAAAATGGGGGGAAAGGGGATAAAGGGGGGGAAATGGAAAAATGGGTGGGAGAATAGAGGGGAAACGGGGAAAAATGGGAATGGGGAGGGAAATGGGGACAGAAAAACGGGAATGCGGGAAAACGGGAATGGGGAGAATAATGGGAATGGTGGGGGGAAAACGGGAAAAAGCGGGAACGGAGGGGAAAAATGGGAAAAATGGGAATGGGGGACACAAAAATCGGGAATGGGGAGGGGGAAAAAGGGAGAGGAGGGTGTGGGGAGGGAGAACGGGGCGGGAAAACCGGGAGGGACAAGGGAGGGGACAGAGAGAAAAGTGAGGGGAGCGCCGGGCCCGAACCGTCCCCGCAGAGCGGGACCCAGCACAATTAACCTAATTAACCTCTAATTACCGCGGGGAGGGCTCCTAAAGCACGGCCCGGGGCGGGGGGGGCGGCCGGAATTGCCGTCAGAAACGGGGATTTGGGGTTCGAGGGTGGAACGGAACGGGATGGAGGGGTCGGGAACGGCCCCGGGAGGCAGAAACGGGACCGGGGACCGGAGCCATCCCCGGGACCGGGAGCGGCCCCGCGGTGCCCCCGGCCGGTAAAACCGGACCCGGCCGCTTCCCGAAAATTCCCGGTTTGCCCCCGGGGTCCGGCGGCCGCGGGGAGTTGCCGGAGGGCCCGGGAGCAGCCGCCGGTACCGGAGCACCGGGAGCCCGCGGCGCTTTGTGGCGGCTCGGGAGCGGCAGATGCTCCGCGGCCCCGCGCACAAAGGCGGCTCGGGAGCGGCTCCGGTTGTGATCGGGCCCGGCCGGTACCGGAGGAGCCGCGGGCCCGGCCGTGCAGCGGCCGCCGTGCCTCAGTTTCCTCCCCCGGTATCGGTGTCAAAGCGCGCGTTAATCACGGAATTAGCGCCGCCGTTAATGAGGCCGAGGGGAGGGCACCGGGGGTCGCACCGACCACAACGGGAGCCGCGGGAACCCCGAGCACAAAGCGCGGGAGGCGCAGGGTTTTGGGAGAAAAGGAGGAAAAACCTCAAAGAACGGGGGAAAAAAACCCCAAAGAACGGGGAAAAACCCCAAAGAACGGGGGAAAAACCCCAAAGAACGGGGAAAAACGTCAAAGAACGGGGAAAAACCTCAAAGAACGGGGAAAAGCCTCAAGAACGGGAAAAAGCCCAAAGAACGGGAAAAACCTCAGAGAACGGGAAAAGCCCCAAAGAACGGGAAAACCGAGACAAAGAGGAGCCGGCGTTGCCGCCGCCCCCCGCGGGCCCGGAACCGGGGGGTGCCGGAAGGTCACGGAATTGGGGCCGATTCGGGCAAAAGTGGCCGCGGGGGGGGGGATGGATGGGAATGAACTTTCGCAGCCTCCGGGAAACGCGGGGGCACCGGGACCCCTCCCCAAATCCCGATCTGCCCCCGAGGAGACCCCGGGACCCGGCTGGGGGGGCGGCGGGGCTGAGACCCCTCCCCAAAAGTGAAGAACATTTAAAATCCACTTAAAGCCCCCCCAGCCCCCTTCGGGACCCCTCCCCGTGCCCTGAACCCCCAAACCCCCCCAGACCCCATAAACCCCCCACCCCGAACCCCCCATCCCCACTGACCCCTCAGGGCCCCCCCCAGCCCCCCATTGACCCCTCAGGGCCCCTCCCCGCCCCCTCCCCATCCCCAGAGACCCCTCAGGGCCCCTCCCCGCCCCCCCCCGACCCCTGAGGGCCCCTCCCCCCTCCCCTCAGCCCCCCACGCCCCCTCCCCCGCCGGGCCCCCCGCCCCTCCCGGCGCACTCACGGCCGTAGAGGGCGATGGCGGCGCTGTCGGGGCCGGTGCGGACCTCGAGGCGCAGCGGCTGCTGCTCCTGGTGCCGCTGGATCTCCCCGTTCGCGTCCCCGACCGTGAGGAGCCGCACGCCGGGGAACACCGACACCGCGGCCATCTTGGACCGCGCCGCGCCCCGCCCACCCGGGGCCCCGCCCCCCGACCCGGCCCCGCCCGCGCCGACCCGGGCCCCGCCCCCCGACCCGGCCCCGCCCGCGCCGACCCGGGCCCCGCCCCGGCGTGGACACGCCCATCCCGTGGTGGCCACGCCCCCAAATCACCGCGGCGGGAAGGGAGGGGGGGGCGCCCCCCGGCGGATGGGAGGGCACCGGGAACGGGGAACGGGAACAGGAACGGGGACACCGGGAATGGCAGCGGGACACCGGGAACGGGCACCGGGAATGGGAACAGGAACGGGGACACCGGGAACGGGCACCGGGAACAGGAACGGGGACACAGGGAATGGGAACGGGACACCGGGAACGGGCACCGGGAATGGGAACAGGAACGGGGACACCGGGAACGGGCACCGGGAACGGGAACAGGAACGGGGACACCGGGAATGGCAGCGGGACACCGGGAACGGGCACCGGGAATGGGAAGGGGATACCGGGAATGGGCACCGGGAATGGGAACGGGACACTGGGAATGGGAGACCGGGAATAGGAACGGGACACCGGGACACCGGGAATGGGACACGGGGAATGGGAAGGGGACACTGGGACACCGCAACGCAGCAGCTTTATTTGAGAGAGAACGTGCTGGAGCCCAGGCAGGACCAAGAGGGGGAGGAGGGTCCGCCAGGAGGGCTCCCGGTGACCGGATCCGGGACACCGGGATGCGCTCCCGGCTCCGTGTCCTCACCGGGAAGGTGGGGGGGGACAACCGGGACCCCCGGGACCCGTCATGGGGACGGCGGCGTGGGCGCGGGGGCCAAGGGGAAGCTCCGCTGGGACGGGAGGTGCGGGGGTGTGGGGGTCCCGGGGTGCGGCTGAGGGGTCCGGGGTGGATCTGGGGGATCTGGGGTCATGGAGGTCCTGGTGCTGGCGTGGAGGGTCTGGCCTTAGCAGGGCAGCAGGGCAGGACTGTGTACGTCTGTACCAGCTGCCACGGGAGACCTCTGAGGGGCTCCTCCTGGGCACTGAGCCCCCCCAGCATTGCCGGTTCCGAGACCCCCTCCAACATCGCCAGATTATGACCACAGCCCCCAGCAGCAGCAGCAGCAGCAGCAGCCCAACGACCAACACCGGGAGGAGCCAGGAAGGATCTGGAAGGGAGAGACAGAGGGGATCACCGGGATCCGGTACCGGGATCCAAAACCGGGATCTGGCACTGGGACAAGGATCAGCCCCGGGGGAGGGTTGTGGTACCGTCCTGTGAGGTCCTGGCAGTAGCAGCGCTGTCGCTGGGCTGACACTCAGCATCGCCCAAATCTGGGGACAAAACCCACCAGATTCAGCTCCGGGCCAGCCCTGGGATGTGGGATGGGGATCCCCCCGGAGTTCCCCACACCCACCAGAGAGAGCTCCCAGTCGCAGGGCTCAGCTCCGACTCCAGCCAGGCACTGCCGTTGTGGCTCTGGTACCGGCAGCGGAAGCGGACGGCAGCTCTGGACAGGGGAAAATCGGCCCAGCCCTGGTTGGTAATGACGACAATATTCTGAACAAAGATCCCTGAGATTTCCTGGAGGAGCTCGAAGCGGCCAATGGAGAAGCCAGGCAGCGGATCCGGGAGCGCTTGTGCTGCGGGGGCAGCCGGAGCAGCACCGGTGCCGGGAGGAGCCTCGGGGTACCGGAACCACGGCGGGAACCCCGGGGGGAGATCCGGGGGGAAGCTCCGACATCCCAGAAGGAATCCCAGGGGAAATTCTGGGAATTCTGGCGGGAATTCTCACCAGGATCGTTACCCATGTGGCTCGAGCACGAGGCCAAGGCCACAGCCAGGAGGAGCAGAAACGCCAACCTCATCCTCATCTTCATCCTCCTCCTGCTCCAGGAGCTCACCAGGACCTGAGGGATCAGCTGGGAAGAGCCGAGATCAGCCAGGAAGAGCCGGGAAGGGCCAAGAAGAGCCGTGGGAACTGGGAGCTGCTCGGGGTGCAGTGGGGAAGTGTCTGCTGAGCCGCAGGATGTGGGGCTTTTGTGGTTCTTTGCACAAATTATTTATTTATTTTTTTGCAACCAAACCTCCAAGCTTTGGGCAGGGAAGTGCAGCTGCTCCAGGCTGGGAACAGATTTCTGTGGTTGGCATCCAAAATTGTGGTGATCTTCATATGGAATGGATGGAAGAGGGGAGCCTGGACCCCCAAATCTGCCCCAGGAACCCCAAAATCTGCTCTTGAACCCCAAAATCTGCCTCAACCTCCCCCCCCAATCTGCCCTGAAACACCTCAAATCTGCCCCCACCCCCAAATCAGCCCCGAGCTTCCCCAGGTTTGCCCCCAGATCTCCAAAGCGTTCCCCATTTTCCTCCCTGGAGCTGAAAATCGGCCCCAAATCTGCCCCAAATTCCCCAAATTCCCCCAAATCTGCCTCAGATTCCCCCCGGGCCCCGCGCGGTGCATTGTGGGACTCCATCTCCGCTAGGGGGCGCTCGCCGATCCCGCGCAGTGACGAGGGGGCGGGCCCAAGTTCGCGCTGACCAATCAGAGCTCACGACGGCGGAGGGGGAAGGAGAGGACCCCGCGCCTCGGGCGTCCCCGCCGGCACCTGAAAAACTCCGGGATCCGCGAGTGCGGGAACCACCGGGATCCGCCACCGGGATCCGTCAGCAGGATCCTCCACCGGGATCCGCCACCGGGATCCGTCAGCAGGATCCTCCACCGGGATCGCCCTTAGACGGGGTCCTTGGGTCACCTCCCGCCTCAGGCACCGCTGCGGGCAGCCCCGGGGAGGGGTCCTTCCTGAGGGGCGTTGCGCGGCGATGGCGGCGCCCATGGCGGATCCCGGCGGGATTTCCGTCCCAAATTTCGCCGATTCCCGGGGTTCGCTGCCGTGAATCCCGCCCGGGACTGGGGTGAATCCCCCCGGATCCAGTCCCGGTGCTCGGGGTGGGTCCCGTGGCTCCCCCGTCCCGACGCGCACCAATTAAATTTGGGATTTTTTAACCGGTTTTTCTCCGTTCCGCACGGAATTCCCCCCGGGAACGGGACCGGGCTGGATCTGGTGGGAGCCACCCCATGAGCCCCCCGCCGCCCGGAATTCCACACCTCACTCGGTTTTGGATTTTTTTTCCCTTTATTCGGATTTTTTTGCCGGTTTTTAGTTCATTAATGGGACGCGGAGCGGAGGCACTTCGGGGGGACCCCCGGGGGGGGCCGGAGCCGCCCCCCCAAAACCGCCCCCGGCTCGTTAATGGATTAATTGGCCCCCCCGAGCCGGGGGGTCGTTAAGGCACCGGGGCCGGGGGGGGGTCGGAAAAATCCACATTATTGCTGGGCCGCCATTTGTTCCTTTTTTTTTTTTTCTTTTTTTTTTTCCTGGTTTGTTTTTTGTGGTTTTTTTTGTTTTTTTTTTTCTTTTTCCCTCTTTTTTTTTTTATGGTTTTTTTTTTTATACAATTAATACAAGTCTGTAAAAATATTTACAACCTCGGCTCCCGGCGGAGCGGGATCGGGAACGGTGGGGGGGGGGGGAGGGGGAGAAGCTTCCAGAGCAAAGCCCCCTCCCCCACCCCGGGGGGGCCGCAGCTTCCTCCCCCTCCTCCTCCTCTCCCGGGTCATCCCGGGATGAAATTCCTGAGGTTCTCAGGGAATTGGGATCAGTGCTCTGGGAATTCCAGTGTTTTCCCCTGCTCAAAAACCCCAATCCTTTAAAAAAACCCCAAAAACCAAAAAAAAAAAAAAAAAACCAAAAAACCCCAAACCCCTGGGAGGGGGCGGGGGAGGAGCCACGGGTGAGTTTGGGGCAAAATCCCCGGAATTCGGGAACAGAGGAGGAGGAGGAGGAGGAGGGGAGAGGAAGGCAGGGCCCTCCCTCCCCCCCTGGGGAATTCTCACAAAGTGCAAAGTTCCCAAAATCCCAAAACTGCCCCGGCCCGGGGGGCACCGGGGGGGCCCCGGAGCTGCCAGGATCAGCTGCAGGGACCTGCCCGGGAGCTGCCCCCGACGGGACGGGGACGGGGATCAGCCTGGGATCAGCCCGGGAGGGGATCCGGGATCAGCCCCAAGATCTGGGATCACCCTGGGATGGGATCAGGGATCAGTCCAGAATCAGCCCCAAGATCTGGGATCAGCCCAGGATGGGATCCAGGATCAGCCCAGGATTTGGGAACATCCCAGGAGCAGCCCCAGGATCTGGGATCACCCTGGGATGGGATCCAGGATCAGCCCCGGATTTAGAATCACCCCAGGATCAGCCCCAGGCTCGCTCCGGGCTGGCTCTGGGTAGTTTTTTCCCCATTTTTCCCGTTTCTCCCCCGTTTTGGGGCGCTGTTGGTGGCACGGGGCAGGGTGAGGATCCCGCGGATCCCGGGTTAATCCAGCAGGGAGGGCTCGGCAGGGCGGATGATGGTCGGGCGGCTCGGGGCCGCCGGGGGCCTCCTGTGGGGGAACGGGGGGCTGAGGGACCGGGGGGTCCTGGGGGGTCCCAGTGAGACCCTGAGGGACCCCAGTGGATCCCGGTGAGACCCCAATGGGTCCCAGTGAGACCCCAATGGGTCCCAGCTGATCTCAGCCCACCCCAGTGGATCCCAACCCAGCCCTGTCCCAGATCTCAGAGGATCCCAGCCCTCCACAATGGATCCCAGTGGCTCCCAATGGATCCCAGTGCAATCCCAGTGTCTCCCAGTGCGATCCCAGTGTCTCCTAGCCCTCCCCAGTGCAATCCCAGTGTAATCCCAGTGTAGTCCCAATGGATCCCAGTGTAATCCCAGTGTAGTCCCAATGGATCCCAGTGCAATCCCAGTGGATCCCAGTGACTCCCAGTGCAATCCCAGTGACTCCCAATGGATCCCAGTGCAATTCCAGTGGATCCCAGTGACTCCCAGCCTTCCCTAGTGCAATCCCAGCCCTCCCCAGCGTCTCCCAGTGGATCCCAGTGTAATCCCAGTGTAATCCCAGTGTAATCCCACCCTCCCCAGTGCAATCCCAGCCCCCCCCGCTATAATCCCAGCCCTCCCCATGGTCTCCCAGTGGATCCCAGTGTAATCCCAGTATAATCCCACCCTCCCCAGTGCAATCCCAGCCCTCCCCGCTATAATCCCAGCCCTCCCCATGGTCTCCCAGTGGATCCCAGTGTAATCCCAGTATAATCCCACCCTCCCCAGTGCAATCCCAGCCCTCCCCGCTATAATCCCAGCCCTCCCCATGGTCTCCCAGTGGATCCCAGTGTAATCCCAGTATAATCCCACCCTCCCCAGTGCAATCCCAGCCCTCCCCATGGTCTCCCAGTGGATCCCAGTGTAATCCCAGTGTAATCCCAGTATAATCCCACCCTCCCCAGTGCAATCCCAGCCCTCGCCATGGTCTCCCAGTGGATCCCAGTGTAATCCCAGTATAATCCCACCCTCCCCAGTGCAATCCCAGCCCTCGCCATGGTCTCCCAGCCCCGCGTGGGTCTCACCTGGGCACGCCGGGCGGGATGCCGGGCGGGATGCGCGCGGGCCGGGCGGGGATCTGGGGCGGGGCCGTGAAGGGGTCGCTGGCGGCGGCGGCGAAGGGGCCGAGGCGGGACGGGATGGGGGGCGCGGCGAAGGCGGGCGGGGCCGGCCCGGGCGGGGCCCCCCCGGGCAGCGGCAGCAGCGGCGGCCCCGGGGCCGGGGCGCGCAGGGACGGGGGGCGGCCGGGGGGCAGCAGGGCCGAGGGCGGCCGGCGCTGCGGGGGCGGGCTGGAAACGGAATCGGGGACGGTCACTGGGATGGATGTGGGATGGGAATGGTCATTGGGATGGATGGACATGGGATGGCAACGGTCAGTGGGGTGGTACTGGTCATTGGGATGGACAGGGCATGGGAATGGTCAGTGGGGTGCGACTGGTCATTGGGATGGATGGACACGGGATGGGAATGGAGCAGGGCCGAGGGCGGCGGGCTGGAACGGAATGGGGACGGTCAGTGGGGTGGGATTGGTCATTGGGATGGGAATGGTCATTGGGATGGATGGACATGGGATGGGAATGGAGCAGGGCCGAGGGCGGCGGGCTGGAACGGAATGGGGACGGTCAGTGGGGCTGGGATTGGTCACTGGGATGGACATGGGATGGGAATGGTCATTGAGATGAATGGACATGGGATGGGAATGGAGCAGGGCCGAGGGTGGCTGGCGCTGCGGGGGCGGGCTGGAACGGAACGGGGACGGTCATTGGGATGGGAATGGTCATTGGGATGGACATGGGATGGGAATGGTCAGTGGGGCTGGGATTGGTCACTGGGATGGACATGGGATGGGAATGGTCTTTGGGATGGATGGACATGGGATGGCAACGGTCAGTGGGGCTGGGATTGGTCATTCGGGATGGACACGGGATGGGATGGCTCAGCTCCCACTGGGAGCAACAAGAATCCCCCCGGGAACACCCCAGCACCCATGGGAGTACCCCAATCCTGCTGAAAACAACCTCAATCCCTCTGGGAACATCTTGGGAACACCCCAAACCGCTCTGGAAACACCTCCAGCACCCCACAGACCACCCCAGACCCCCCAGCAAACCCCCCAAACCCCCTCGGGGACCCCCCCCCGCCCAGCGCGCACCTGTGGCCGGCGCCGGGCTGCAGCCAGGTGTCGTCCACGGGCGGGGGCACGGGCGTGGACACGGTGCTGGTGCTGATGTCCCCGATGATGGCCAGCGCCTCCTTGAGCGCGTGGTACATGCGCAGCATCTCGTCCCGGCGCTGCGCCTGCTCCGCCGACTCCTCCATCAGGCTGCCCTGGTCCGACGACGAGTACAGGAAGGCCAGCAGCTCCGAGTGGATGAAATCCTTGGTCTGGGGAGGGAAGGGATGGGAGGCGCTGCTGAGGGCGTTTGAGCGCTCTGGTTTGGGGGAATTGGGGCGGATCGGGGCGGGAGTTGGGGTTTTGGGGATGGGGCCTGTCCTGGTCGGTGTCCCCAAGTGTCACCTGCACGGCTCTGAGGCAGTTCCCCAGGGAGGGAGGGGACACCACACCCTGTGCCAGGGCTGGAAAACTCCACAATTCTCCCCAAACCCAGCCTGAACCTCCCCTGGCACAGCTTGAGGCTGTTTCCCCTTGTCCTGTCCCCTTTGGGAGGGAGGATCAGCCCCTGGCTGCTTCCAACCTCCTTCCAGGGAATTGTCAGGAGCTGGGAGATCCCCCTGGAGCCTCCTTTTTCCAGGCTGAGCCCTTCAGCTGCTCCCACAGCTCTCCAGCCCCTTTTTCCCTGCTCTATCCCCTTTTCCATGTTCTCCATCCCCTTTTCCACATTCCCCATCCCCTTTTGCCCCTCACATTGTTGATCATGAGGTGCATGATGGTCTTTGGCATCAGGTCCCGGATGGATTTGTTGATGATCCCCACGTAGGAGTCCACGAGGTTGCGGATGGTCTCCACCTGCCGCTCCAGCTGCGGGTCCATGGAGAAGGTGTTCTCCTGGGCGCCGTCCTCGCTCTCCGTCTGCAGGGGCAGGGCAGGGTCAGCCCAGGGGGCAGGGCGGGCAGCAGGGGTCCCCCTGCCCCATCCTCATTTCCTGGCTCCATTCCCATCTTGGGGGTTATTCCACAGACCGTTCCCAGCCCCATTCCCATATCTGGGGTTATTCCAGAGCCCCATTCCCATCTTTGAGGTCATTCCAGAACCCATTCCCATCCTGGGGTCATTCCAGAACCTGTTCCTGCCCCTATTCCAATCCTTGGATCATTCCAGAGCCCCATTCCCATCCTGGAGTCATTCCAGAGCCTGTTCCCAGCCCCATTCCCATCTTTGGGGTCACTCCACAGCCTGGAACCACCAGGATCCCCCCAGCAGCACCCTGGGGATCCCACCCTCCATCTCCAGGGATCCCACCCTCCATCTCCAGGATCCCACCCTCCATCTCCAGGATCCCGCCCTCCATCTCCCTCCATCTCCAGGATCCCACCCTCCATCTCCAGGGATCCCACCCTCCATCTCCAGGGATCCCGCCCTCCATCTCCAGGGATCCCGCCCTCCATCTCCAGGGATCCCACCCTCCATCTCCAGGATCCCACCCTCCATCTCCAGGATTCCACCCTCCATCTCCCTCCATCTCCAGGGATCCCACCCTCCATCTCCCTCCATCTCCAGGGATCCCACCCTCCATCTCCCTCCATCTCCAGGGATCCCACCCTGCATCTCCAGGGATCCCACCCTCCATCTCCAGGATCCCACCCTCCATCTCCAGGATCCCACCCTCCATCTCCAGGGATCCCACCCTCCATCTCCAGGATCCCACCCTCCATCTCCAGGGATCCCACCCTCCATCTCCAGGGATCCCACCCTCCATCTCCAGGATCCCACCCTCCATCTCCAGGATCCCACCCTCCATCTCCCTCCATCTCCAGGATCCCACCCTCCATCTCCAGGATCCCACCCTCCATCTCCCTCCATCTCCGGGATCCCACCCTCCATCTCCAGGATCCCAGGGTGCTCCAGGCTGCTCCCAGCCCCGTGGGGCTCGCACCCACCTGGTCCTTCTCGGGATAGACCCCTGCCCGCAGGAAGGAGGCTTTCCAGCTGTCCACGTCCTCCTGCGAGTCGCAGGCCAGCTCGATCTGCCGCAGGTCCTTGTACACGTTCCTGCGGGGCCGGAGGGGTTTGGGGGTCAGGGGAGCCCCAGATCCCCGGGGGGAATGGTGGAGAACCCCCAATCCTGCAGGAGCCCAGCCCCGAGGAGCCAGGGAAGGGCAATCCCTGAGCACGGGAGGAGGAGTCCCCACCTCTGCTCCGTGTTGAAGATGGCAAAGATGTGCTTGGTGGACATGAATCCCTTCTCCACGTCCCTGATTTTCAGGTTGTCCAAAGGCAGCATGTACTTCTTCTCCTTCTCCTGGGAAAGGGGCGAGAGGGAAGCGGGGATCAGCGTCCTGAGGGCCGAGGAGGGGGAACAAACCCAGCTTTGGGAACTGCAGACCCCAAACTCCCGCTGGAAAAGGCTCAGGGGGAGATCCCCGGTTCATCCCTCGCTCCGGGAGGGATCAGGGATCCCCGTGGGGGCTGCTCTGGGATCTGGGATGGGGCTGGAGCCCCAGAGCCCACCCTGCTCCAGCCCAGCTCCCCAGGAACGCGGCCGGAGGAGCCCGGGAGCCGCTTCCAGCCGGGGCCCCGCCGCCACGGCCACATCTGGAACTGCTTAGGAGCAGCTCCAGCTCCACTTTTGTCTCCAGACGGTCCCAAAAAGTGACGTTGGCCTTTGTGGAGAGGCCACGAACCCGGGCCCGGCCCCCTCCCCACACCATTTCCTGACAAACCCACAGAGCTGCTCCAGCCGGGATTCGGGATTCGCTGCCACGTCAGGACCAGACAAAGGCACGGCCAGGGACGGGACCCCCCCCAAAACAGCCCAGGACCCCCGAGGGGAGGGGGCAGGACCCCCCAAGGGGCATGGATGGATGGATGGGAGAGCCGGGCCGGCGTTCCCAGTGTTCAGACTACCTGTTCAGGTGGGCAGGGATGTACAGTAGTCTGCACATTGGTTACGCCGGCGCGGGCGGCGCCGCAGCTCAGCTGCCACAGGTAAGAGGGAACTGGGAATCGCCCCCTTTTCCTGGGAATTGTCCCTTTTTGGGAATCGCCCCCTTTTCCCGGGAATCCCCTCTTTCCCTTCCCGGGAATCGCCCCTCCCTTTCCCTTCCTGGAAATCGCCCCTTAACTCTGAAATCTTTCCTGGGAATTGCCTCTTTTTGGAAACTGCCCCTTTCACGGGAGTTGCCCCTGCTTGGGAATCACCCCTTTCCCTTTTTGGGAACTGCCCCTTTTTGGGAACTGCCCCTTTTTGGGAATTTCCCCGGGGATCCCTGCTTTCCGGCCCATCCTGAAACTCTTAGCTGTGATTCCTCCGAGGCTGAGCAGGCGGGAGGGCCGGGGGGGGGGGGTCGGTATCCCCGTTTTTTGGGGATTTTGGGGGTCCGTGCCCTGTCTGTATCCCCGTTTTTTGGGGATTCTGGGGCTCCGGGGTGGCTCGGAGCCGGCGGGACGAGCACAGACAGAGCCCCATTCATCCCGAGGCTGCTCCGCTCGTTCCTTCCCCCCGGAGAGGCCCCGCAGCAAACCGGGAGGGCTCGGGGGGGGAATTTGGGGGGGGGTTCAGGGGGTCCGGGGGGGCTGCGGGGCTTTGCCTTTCCCTGGAAGAGGCCGGAGGAACAAAGGAAACTCGGGATGGGCTCTGCAAACCGAGCCTGGAGATTGCCGGGCAATAATAAACCGAGCTGTGTCCCTGTGTCCTTCCCTGAGCCTGTGTGGGCTGCGGCCCCTCCAGAGCCCCCCCGGAGCCGGGGAAGGGGCCCCCAGACCCCCGAGGGGAGGGAAGGGAAGGGTGGGAGAGCCAAAACCTCCAGGGAGGGGCTGGGGCTGCCCCGGGAAACCCTGAGGAATCTTTGGGAATGGGGGGGGGGGGGTCTGCAGCACCCCTGGGGGATCCGTCACCTCCAGCACCCCAAAATCCAGCAAGGGAGGCAATCGGGGTCACCCCGATGGCACCAGGAGCCCATCCCAACTCCCAGCTCCCTCCAGGCATTCCCGGCTGGAACTCGGGATCTGATCTGGTGATAATTAACCCTGAGTGCTAATCACCCCCCATCCCAAGGATCCTTCCCCCAGGAATCACAGATTCCATCCCCACATCCCATTTTTTTCCTTCAGAGCTCCAGGAATCCTGGGTTTTCCCTGTTTTTCTCTCCAGAGCCCTGGGAATCCTGGATTTTCCCTGTTTTTCCCTCTGGAACTCCAGATTTCCCCCATTTTTTCTTCTGGAGCCCCAAGAATCCCAGATTTCTCTGTTTTTCTCACTGGAACCCAGATTTTCCCCGTTTCACCCCCTGGAATCCCAGATTTTCCCCATTTTGCCCCCCATAACCCCAGGTTTTCCCCGTTTTTTTTGCCGGGAACCCGAGATTTTCCCCCGTTTGCCCCCCGTACCTCCTCGTCCTTGTACCAGGAGAGCGACTCGGCCGTGAGCACGAACCAGTACTCCTTGGAGCCGCCCTTCATGATGCTGATGTTGTTGATGGTGAGCCAGCCCCGGCGGATCACCTGCGGCACCCGGGGGCGGGGAGGGACGGACAGGTCACAGCTGGATCCACAGCTGGATCCACAGCTGGAGCCTGCAGCTGGAGCCCGCAGCGATCCCACAGCTGGAGCCCACAGCTGGATCCAACAGTCGCCCCACAACAATCCCACAGCTGGATCCCACAGTGATCCCGGAGCCATCCCAGCCCATCCCGTGTCCCAGCTGCCCCACCCGGGGCTATCCCGGGTCATCCCAGCCCATCCCGGGGCTATCCCGGGTCATCCCAGCCCATCCCGGGGCTATCCCGGGCTATCCCGGGTCATCCCAGCCCATCCCGGGGCTATCCCGGGTCATCCCAGCCCATCCCGGGGCTATCCCGGGCTATCCCAGGCCATCCCAGCCCATCCCGGGGCTATCCCGGGCTATCCCAGCCCATCCCGGGGCTATCCCGGGCTATCCCAGCCCATCCCGGGGCTATCCCGGGCCATCCCAGCCCATCCCGGGGCTATCCCGGGCTATCCCAGCCCATCCCGGGTTAGTGCCGCAGCTCAGCGGGAAGCGCAGCCGGAGCGGGAGCAGCGCCAGGCAGGGGCAGAGCCGGGTTAGACACGGAACCGGGTTAGACACGGGATCCCCGGGACTCCCGGGCCGGGTTAGACACAGAACCGGGTTAGACACGGGATCCCCGGGGCTCCCGGGCCGGGTTAGACACTGAGCCCGGTTAGACACGGAGCCGGGTTAGACACGGAGCCTCTGCCGTGGCTCCAGGGGATCCCCGGGGGTCCCAGACCCCTCCCCGGGGTGGGTTTGGGGTCGGTTTCCCGGTTTTCCAGCGCAGGAGCCGCGGCAGAGCCCGGGGTGGGGAGGGAAGGAGCGAAGCCGGAGCTGCGGGCGCGGGAAGGACGGAGAGCCGGGAATTGTGGGGAGGGGGATTCACCTCCGAAAACCCCGGAATTCCAGGGGGCACGGAGGGGGATTTCACCTCCCAGAGCCGGGAATTGTGGGGAGGGGGATTCACCTCCGAAAACCCCGGAATTCCGGGGGGCAGGGAGGGGGGGATTTCACCTCCCAGAGCCGGGAATTGTGGGGAGGGGGATTCACCTCCGAAAACCCCGGAATTGAGGGGCAGGGAGGGGGATTTCACCTCCCAGGGATGGGGGTTTCAATTTCACCTCCCAGGTCCCCATTCCCGTCCGGGAACCAGGCCGGGATTGGATCCGAGCGGGTTTTAAAGGAACCGGGGCGGGAATGCGGAGAGGGAGGATCAGGGATTGGGAAAGGGATGGGGGCAAAGCCAGAGGGGTCGTGGGGGGCTTGGGGGGTTATTGGGAAATGGGATCGTGAGGAAAAGGGGCTGAAAGGAACAAGGGGAGAGCAGGGAAAGGGAGAGGGGGGAGTTTTGAGGGGCTCCACGGAACAGGGAGAGGGTCTGTGCAGCTGGAGCCCCCGGGAAAAGCCCAGGAGCAGGAGCAGGAGCAGGGGGGAGGAGGTTCCTTTAAAACCGACGGATTTTGGTGAAAGCAGGGACGGTTTTGGGGCTCCCACCCCCAATTCCCAGCTCTCCGCCCTCCCCGCCGCGATCCCGAGGGAGGGAACGGCCCCGCCCGCAGCTCTGGGGGTCCCCGGGAGCTTCCAGGGGACCTGGGAGTGTCTGAAGGGCCGGGAAAGGGCCGGGTCTGAGACGGGAATCCAGGGAATAACGGGGGCACAAACCCTCCTGGAATAACGGGGGCACAAACCCTCCTGGATCTGCCATGGGGATCCAGGGAATAACGGGGGGCACAAACCCTCCTGGAATAACGGGGGGCACAAACCCTCCTGGAATAACGGGGGCACAAACCCTCCTGGATCTGTGATGGGGATCCATGGAATAACAGGGGGCACAAACCCTCCTGGAATAACGGGGGGCACAAACCCTCCTGGGGAGGAGCAGCAGCTCCATGAAATAAAATTTTGGGAGAATAAAACATTTTATAAAACATTTCAGCTTTGCCATCCCAGCTGTACCCAGAGCAGGATCCTCGCCATTATCCCGGTTTTCCTGCCCAGTAAATCCCAAGTGGGGTTGGGAAGGATTCCCTCTCAGACACTCCCACGTTCCCAAAGCAGGGACAGGGTCTGGGGGGCGCAGAGGGGTTGGGACCCCCGGGATCCCCCAAACAGGGGATTCTGCCCTCCTTGGCCCAGGAGGGAGGAGCTCTGTGGGCTTGGAGCAGCCAGGTTGGGAATTCTGGTCCCAAATCCCTCCAAAAAAGGGAATTTGGGGGAGAAATGAGCTCCCAGCCCTTCCCTCTGTTTGTTCCCAAAGGAATTGAGGAAATCTCACCCCCAGAGCCGTTCTGGGCTGAATCAAAGAGATTTTGGCCTCCTGTATCCCAGATTTGGGAATCCCAGCATTTGGAATTGGGAATTTGGGTTTGTTCCAGCACAGGGGGCACAAACCCAAATTCCCCCTGGCAAACCTGGCTGCTCCCTCTGGGAATTCCATCCCCTGTTCCCACCAGCCTCCTCCATCCTGGGCACTTTTGGGGTGTTTTTGGGGGGTTTTTGGGGTGCTGCTCCTGGCAGGGCCGGGCGCTGTCCCAGCACGACCCCGCTCCGTGGTACTTACCAGGATCTCCCCCTTTGGGCGTGCAAAATTAAGGGGGAAAAAACACAAAAATAAAAAAGCAGGAAAAGGAGACGGGACAGGGAAGGGAACGACAGGAGAGGGAGAGAGCGGGAAGCACAAAAAAATAAAAAAATAAAAAAAAAAATAAAAAGGGAGGAAAAAAGCGGAAAAACAGCAGAAGAAAACCCGTTACATGCTATTAATTAATGGTCATTCCCAGCGTTAATCCCTCGGAGCGGCTCCGGGGGGAGCGAGGGCAGGGCAGGGCAGGGCAGGGGCGCTCCTGCTCACCCCAAAACTGCCCTGGGAGCGGGGCTGGGGGACACCCTGGGGTGCTGTGGGGACACCCCGGGGTGATGAGGGGACACCCCAGGATCATCCTGGGACACCTCAGGGGCGTCCTGGGACACCCCGGGGTGATGAGGGGACACTCTGGGGTCACCCTAGGACACCCCAGGGTCCTCCTGGGACACGCTGGGGCATTCCAAGGTCATCTTGGGACACCCTGGGGTCCTCCTGGGACACCCCAGGGTCCTTGTGGGACACCCCAGGGTCATCCTGGGACATGCTGGGACACCCTAGGGTCCTCCTGGGACACCCTGGGACATCCCATTGTCACCCCAGGGTCATCCTGGGACATCCCAGTGTCATCTTGGGACATTCCAAGGTCATCTTGGGAGACCCCTGGGGTCCTCCTGGGACACCCCAGGGTCATCCTGGGACATCCTAGGGTCCTCCTGGGACACCCTGGGACATCCCAGTGTCACCCCAGGGTCATCCTGGGACATTCCAGTGTCATCTTGGGACACGCCAGGGTCACCCCGGGGTCCTCCTGGTTCCCAGTGCCTCACGCCCCTCTCCAGGGCTGCACCTGCCGCCCGTTTTGTCCCAAATCCTGCAGTTTTCAGGCAGGAATTCCTCCTCTCCCACTCTGCTTTTCCCAAGCCCTTGGCTGTCAGTGTTTGTGGATGGGGTTGGATCCCCCTGCCTGGCCAGGAGCAGGAGGAGAAGGAGGAGGAGGATGAGGAAGAGGAATTCCAGGAGTTTCTGGCTGTACCTGGTTTGGGATCGCTCTCTTCTTGTTGATCTGAGTGTTCCGCTGCTGGGCGCTGGGAAAAGGGGAAAAAAACGGGATTTTGAGGTGAGGAAGAGGAAGGTGAGGAGCTGATCCGAGGGGTGGAATTCCAGAGCCCCTTCCCGAGGTTTCTCCCGAGGTTTGCCCAGGACAGAGCGCACAGAGAGGGGACGGGACACCGGGATCTCCTGCTCGGGACTCCCAGGACTCCAGGGGGAGGAGAGGCTGCAGATTCCCGAGGGAATTCCGACCACCGAGGACCAGGAGCTTCCAGGAACACCCAAAACTCCCCCTGGATGGGGTCGGGACTGGGATTCAGCATTACCTGCACCAGAGGGAAAAGCTACCTGTCTCTCCTGAGCACCGAGGGGCGGAACCGTTAGTCGGGAGCGGGAACAAAATCCGGGAAATCCGTTAGAGTCCCGCCGGGAGAGCGGCACACGGCGAGGGGGCACTCCCACCCCTGGGGGCTCTGGGGGTCTGGGGGAGCCCTCCCTGCCTGCCCCGGGCCCGACGGCTCCTCCTGCAGCCCTGGGCAGGGCTGAGCTGGGGGAGCTCCAGATGGACGGGAAGGAAAAGCTCCAGGATCCCAAACCCAAAGCTGAACTGGGAAAAGCTCCAGGATCCCAAACCCAAAGCTGAACTGGGCAAAGCTCCGGGATCCCAAACCCAAGGAGAAACTCCGGGATCCCAAACCCAAAGCTGAACTGGGAAAAGCTCCGGGATCCCAAACCCAAGGCTGGACTGGCAGGAGAAGCTCCAGGATCCCAAACCCAAAGCTGAACTGGGAAAAGCTCCAGGATCCCAAACCCAAGGAGAAGCTCCAGGATCCCAAACCCGAAGAGAAGCTCCAGGATCCCAAACCCAAAGCTGAACTGGGAAAAGCTCCAGGATCCCAAACCCAAGGCTGGACTGGCAGGAGAAGCTCCAGGATCCCAAACCCAAGGAGAAACTTCGGGATCCCAAACCCAAAGCTGAACTGGGAAAAGCTCCGGGATCCCAAACCCAAGGCTGGGCTGGGAGGAGAAGCTCTGGAATCCCAGTTCCAAAGCTGAACTGAGAGAAGCTCTGGGGTCCCAGGTGTACTGGGAGGGGAAACAACCCAGCTCCCAAATCCAGAGCAGGAGCTCTCTGGCTCCCAAATGTGAGGGAGAAACTCCCTGGTTCCCATTTCCACGGCTGGACTGGGAGGAGGAGGTCCAGGATCCCAAACCCAAGGCTGGACTGGGAGGAGAATCTCCCTGACTCCCAGATCCAAAGGAAAAAGTCCCAGGTTTCCAAATCCAAATCTGAACTGGGAGGAGAAGCCCCAGGATCCCAATTCCAAAGCTGAACTGGGAGGGAAAAGCTCCCCGACTCCCAGATCCAAAGGGAAAATCTCCCTGGTTCCCAGTTCCAAGGCTGAACTGGGAAAAGCTCCAGGATCCCACACCCAAGGGGAGCCCCCCCAGCCCCCAGGGAAGCTCCGGGGTGCCCTGGGCAGGGGGCAGCTGCCCCTCGGGGTGCCCTGGGCAGGGGGCAGCTGCCCCGGTACCCACCCGCTGGCCACGTGCTGCTCAGTGAAACAGCTGGGGCAGGAGAGGAGCAGCAGAGTCCAGAGACAGAGAGAGGTGATGGATCCGGGGGGAACAGCAGAGAGCAGGAGGAGAGCAGGGAGTGTGACCCGAGAGGAAAGAGAGAAAAAAGGGGGAAAAGAGAAGAAAAACCAGGAGGAGGAGGAGGAGGAGGGTGGGAATTGAAGGGGCACGGCGGGGAGAGGACTCCAACCACCCTGAGCTGGAGTCTGGGAGCTTCCCGGAGGTTTGGGGCTGGAAAGCACCAGGGAGAGTCAAGGGAAGGCGGCAGGAGAGCCCTGCCCTGCCAGGGGAGAGGACGAGGAGGGACAGAGGGCACAGGGAGCAATTCCTGCCCCGGGGCAGCTCCAGGGTGGCTCCAACAGCCCCAGCACCCCAACTGCTGAGGCTGGAGCTTTTCCCAGCCCCTTTCCCGCAGCCCAAACCTGAGGGAATGGGTGCTGGGGGGACGTGGGGACTCCAGCGTCCCCCTCAAGGCCAGCAGAGCCCCCAGGCCATGGGGGATGTGGGGATGTGGGGACCGTCCCCCTGGGAAAGGACTCACTTGGCAAAGCCGATGAAATCCTCGTGGTTGGTGTTGATGTAGGAGAGCTCGATGTCGATGAGCAGCAGGATCTGGGGGAGGCAGGAGGCAGGGAAAAGGGGAGAAATGGGATTTTTAAATGGGATTTTGGGGGAATCCCCGCTCTGGGGGTGGGCTGGGGCTCACCTGGTCCTTGGTTTTGCCCTCGCGCTCCCGGATGTGGGTGGTGACGATGCGCTCGGTCTCCTCCCGCAGCCTGGGGTACGAGCCCAGCTGGAGAAGGGGGAAAAAGGGTTGGGAAGAACGGCTGGGATGGAGGCAGGCAGCTCCAAGGGGAGCAGCACCCCACCAAACCCTGCCAAAGCCCATCAAACCCTACAAAATCCCCACCAAACCTCATCAAACCCTGCCAAAGCCCATCAAACCCTACAAAATCCCCACCAAACGCCACCAAATCCCACCCAAACCCATACAAACCCCACCAAACCCTGCCAAACTCCACCATTCCCCACCAAACCCCAGCAAACCCCACCAAATCTCACCAAACCCCACGGAACCCCAGCACTGGGCTGACCAGTACCTGACTGGTGACCAGTCCCTCACTGTGCCCAGCCTGACCGGTCCCCACTGGTGTCACTGGGCTCTGACCAGTACCTTACTGGTGACCAGTCCCTCACTGTGCCCAGCCTGACCAGTCCCCTGCTGGTGTCACTGGGCTCTGACCAGTACCTTACTGGTGACCAGTCCCTCACTGTCCCCAGCCTGACCGGTCCCCTGCTGGTGTCACTGGGCTCTGACCAGTACCTGACTGGTGACCAGTCCCTCACTGTGCCCAGCCTGACCGGTCCCCACTGGTGTCACTGGGCTCTGACCAGTACCTTACTGGTGCACTGGCGCACGGTGTTGATGAGCTCCTGGATCACCAGATCCACACATTTCAGGCACGGCTCCTTCAGCTTCACCACCTGCTTCTTCACAATGGCCTCGAAGGCCAGGTCTGGAGTGAACAGCCCCGTCCTGGAGCCCAGGGAGAGGGAAAAGCGGGGTTGGGATGGGATTGGGGTGGGATTGGGGTGGGATTGGGACAGAGCCCCATCCCAGGGAGTGATTCCCAGCTCTGAGATGGGATTGGGATGGGATTGGGACAGAGCCCCATCCCAGGGAGCGATTCCCAGCTCTGAGATGGGATTGGGATGGGATTGGGACAGAGCCCCATCCCAGGGAACGATTCCCAGCTCTGGGAGAGGCAGTTCCTGCTCCCAGGGAGCAATTCTGCTCCTGGAGAACAATCTCCTGCTCAGCAGAGGAAATCCCTCCTCCAGGATGGCCCTGCCCAGCTTTCCCTGGCAGTCTGGGTCGGGAATGGTGCCCGGGGAAGGAGCTGTGGGGGTACTTGCCTCACCCCGTGGATGTTCTTGATGGCGTAGCTGATCTCCCGCCTCAGGTCCTTCTCGTCAAATTCCATCTGCAGGAAGTGGGAATCATCAGGAATTAGGAATCAGGAATCAATCAGGAATTGGGAATCAGGAATCAATTAGGAATCAGGAATCGGGAATCAGGAATCAAAAATCATAAATCAATCAGGAATCAGGTATGAGGAATCAGAAGTTAGGAATCAATCAGGATTCGGGAATCAGAAATCAGGAATCAAACACCAGAAATAAATCAGGATTCAGGAATAAAAAATCAGAAATCAGGAATCAATCAGGAATAAAAAATCAGAAATTAGAAATCAATCAGGAATCAGGAATTGGGAATCAACCAGGAATCAGAAATAAGGAATTGGGAATTTATCAGGAACCAGGTATCAGGAATCAATCAAGAATCAGAAATCATGAATCAATCCGAAATCAGGAATCAATCAGAAATAGGGAATCAATCAGAAATCAATCAAAAGTCATAAATCAGGAATCAAAAATCAGAAATCAGGACTGTCCCACTGTCCAGCAGCCACAGAGGACCCACGCCAGAAGGACAGACCATCCCTGCAGCCTCTGCTGTTTTACCTGCCCCAGATTTTGGGATTTTTACGGGGTCAGGGATGGTTTGGGTTGGAAAAGCCTCCAAGGAGAGGGAACTCCCCCGCCCTCACCTTGACCAGCTCGAAGGGGAACCTCTCGTGGAAAATCCGGTTGATCCTGGCGCCCCCGGAGAGCTCCAGAGTGTCCACCTGGTCCCCCGAGCCCTCGATCCTCTTCTCAAAGTCCACCCCAAACTGCTGCACCATCCTGGGGCAGGGAAACGGCAATGAGGGAGCAAAAATGCCCCAATTCCCCCAGCTGGGCTGGGAGAAGTGCAAATCCCCTTTTTCCTGTACGGGAGGGACAGAGCCCACGCTCCCAGCTCCCAGCAGAGATTTTCCCCATCCCTCCTATGCAGGGACAACAATCCCAGCCCCTCCCGAGCCCATTCCCCCAGCTGGGCTGGGAGAAGCGCAAATCCCCTTTTTTCTGTGGTATGGGAGGGACAGAGCCCACACTGCCAGCGGATTTTTCCCCATCCATCCCTCCCTGCCCTGCAGGGACATCAATCCCAGCCCTCCCCGAGGTGGGAAGCACAAATCCCTCTGGGAATCAATCCCCTCTGGAGAGGCACCCACTGCAGCAGGGCTTTGGTTTTCCTGGCGGGGTCGTCGGGTCGGAAGTTCTTGTACTCCTCCACCTCCTTCTCCAGGGACAGCAGCTGGCTCTGCAGCTTGCTGCGCAGCGAGGGCAGCGACTCCCGGATGTGGTTGGTCAGTTGCTGCAGGGGCACGGCGAAAGCTCAGCCGGGAGACCGGGAAATTCTGATTTTTTCCAGGTGGGAACGGATCCCCACACGGAAAATTCTGGTTTTCCAGGTGGGAATGAGCAGGAAAAGGCTGTCCCGCCCAGGAACACAGCAAGAATGGGCTGTCCCATCCAGAAAATTCCGCTTTTCCGGGTGGTAATGGAGCCAGAATGGGCTGTCCCACCCGGGGCTGTACCTCCCGGAAAACTCTGCTTTTCCAGGTGGGAATGGAGCCCCACCGGGAAATTCTGCTTTTCCAGGTGGGAATGGGCTGTCCCACCCAGAAAATCCCCCTTTTCCAGCCAGGAATGAGCAGGAAGGGGCTGTCCCACCCAGAAAATTCCTGTCCCACCTGGAAAATCCCCCTTTTCCAGGCAGGAATGAGCAGGAAGGGGCTGTCCCACCCAGAAACTCCGCTTTTCCAGGTGGGAAGGGGCAGGAAGGGACTGTCCCACCTGGGAACACAGTGGGAATGGGCTGCCCCACCCAGAAAATTCCGCTTTTCCAGGAGGGAATGGAAAATGGAGCGGGAATGGGCTGTCCCACATAGAAAATTCCCCTTTTTCCAGGCAGGAATGAGCAGGAAGGGGCTGTCCCACACAGAAAATTCCCATTTCCCGGCAGGAACGGCAGTCGCACCTGGTTGAGCACCCTCTGCAGGTGCGGCGTGCCCATGCGCTCGGCCATGTGCCGGTAGGCCGGGTGTGACAGGAAGAATTTGCGCTCTGCAGCCAGCGCAGCCCTGATGTCCTTCTTGCCATCGATGTCCTTCTGGCTGCGGTTCACCACGCCGATGTAGCCTGGCACGGAGGGGACAGCGTGGGGACAGGAGGGGATGGCACCCGGGGACATTGGGGACACTGGGGACAGGAGGGGATGGCACCCGGGGACATTGGGGACACTGGGGACAGGAGGGGATGGCACCCGGGGACACTGGGCATAGCTCGGGAATGGCACCCGGGGACATTGGGGACACTGGGGACAGTGTGGGGCCAGGATGAGATGGCACCCGGGGACATTGGGCACAGCATGGGGACAGCTCGGGAATGGCACCCGGGGACATTGGGGACAGTGTGGGGACAGGATGGGATGGCACCCGGGGACATTGGGGACACTGGGGACAGCGTGGGGCCAGCTCGGGAATGGCACCCGGGGACATTGGGGACAGTGTGGGGACAGGAGGGGATGGCACCCGGGGACATTGGGGACAGTGTGGGGACAGGAGGGGATGGCACCCGGGGACATTGGGGACACTGGGCACAGCATGGGGACAGCTCGGGAATGGCACCCGGGGACATTGGAGACAGTGTGGGGACAGCTCGGGAATGGCACCCGGGGACATTGGGGACACTGGGGACAGCGTGGGGCCAGCTCGGGAATGGCACCCGGGGACATTGGGGACAGTGTGGGGACAGGAGGGGATGGCACCCGGGGACATTGGGGACAGTGTGGGGACAGGAGGGGATGGCACCCAGGGACATTGGGGACACTGGGGCCAGCTCGGGAATGGCACCCGGGGACATTGGGGACACTGGGGGAGCCAGGGCAGGGCACAGAGGGGACAGCGTGGGGCGAGAGGGCATGGGGAGGGCACACAGTGACACTGGGGACACACAGAGCGACCCGAGGGCACACGGGGCACACTCAGGGACCCAGGCCAGGCCGTACCTCTCCGCAGGGGCAGCAGTTTGTTCTCCAGCACGTCCCGGGCGTCGGTGCCTTCGTCCATCAGGTCCAGCTTGGTGATGACCCCGATGGTCCTCAGGCCTGTGGGGACAAGGGTTGGTCCCAATGAAACCCAGCTCAGCACAGTGGGGACCCACGGGATGGAGAGGAGGACAAGGAGGATGAGGAGGAGGACGAGGAGGAGGCCGAGGCAGCGCCGCCCGTCCCTCACCCTGCGGGTCCACCTCCTTGGCCATCTTGAGCGCGTCCGAGTTGGCCAGGTCCATGTTGGCCGGGGTGACGGCCAGGATCAGGCTGCTCTCCCTGCTGATGAACTGCAGGATCATGTCGCGGATCTGGAACTCGATGTCCTGCGGCTGATCCCCCACGGGCACCTTGGTGATCCCGGGCAGGTCGATCAGGGTCAGGTTCAGCACTGGGGGGACACGCATGGGCTGACGGGGGGATCCCGACGGACTGGCTCCCGCAGGGCCCCAGAACACCCGGGTTTTCTCAGATTTTCCCCCTTTTCTGGGGTCTTCCCTCACCGTGGGGCGAGTACACGCGCAGGTTGATGGGCACGGGGGAGATGCCCTTGTTGGTGCCCGTCACCCGGTCGGTCTCCGCCTCGATCTCCTGCCGCACCTCGTCGAAATCCGTGAACTTCTTGGACTTGCAGTGCAGGAACTCGGCATATTCTGGGATTGGGAGGGTGAAAAACGGGGAGTGTGAAAAACGGGGAGGGTGAAAAACGGGGAATGTGAAAATCGGGGAGTGTGAGAAACGGGGAGTGTGAGAAACGGGGAGTGTGAGAAACGGGGAGCTTGAAAAACGGGGAGTGTGAGAAACGGGGAGCGTGAGAAACGGGGAGTGTGAGAAACGGGGAGCGTGAGAAACGGGGAGCGTGAGAAACGGGGAGTGTGAGAAACGGGGAGTGTGAGAAACGGGGAGTGTGAGAAACGGGGAGCGTGAGAAACGGGGAGTGTGAAAAACGGGGAGTGTGAGAAACGGGGAGTGTGAAAAACGGGGAGTGTGAGAAACGGGGAGTGTGAGAAACGGGGAGTGTGAAAAAACGGGGAGTGTGAAATACGGGGAATGTTCGGGGGGATGTGGTGGAGCAGGGCAGGGGGATCTGGGGCAATGTGGGGAAGGGGCTGCAGGATGTGGAGAAAGGGCCTCAGGACGTGGGGAAGGGGCCTCAGGACGTGGGGAAGGGGTGCAGGACACCCAGGAGGGGCTGCAGGACCCGCAGGAGCTGCCCTGGATGCCAATCTGCCCCACAAAAAGGATTTCAGCAGCTGTGGGGCCAGGCTGTGGCCGCTGGGATGGTGCAACTTCCTTCCTCCTTCCCTCAGTGTGGGCAGAGCGGAAACCTCAGCGCTGCCAGGGCTGGAACCACCCCAGACACCTCATTCCTCATTCCCCAGCCCTCACCAAGCCTCCCATGGCCCCAAAACCTGCTCTTCCCAGCCCTGCTCAGCTCCCAGGAGGGCACCAGGGGTTCACCCACGCCCAGGGAAGGTTTGGCCTGGCTGCTCAAGGTGAAGGGCATGAAGGAAATCTCCCCGGATATCGGGATGGCTGATGGCAACCAAGGGAACCTGGCTGGGAAAAGGAGCCACCCCCACGGCCAGCTCAGCGTTCCTCGGTTTTCCTGCGGCCTCCCCAGCATTCCCAGGCATTCCCTGGGCTCTCCCACACATTCCTCCCTGATAAGCAGGGAAATGTGGGAGCGTGGGGGCGGCGGATGGAGCCGAGGGAGGGAGGGAAGGGAGGGCAGCAGTGTGCACACCCCAGGGCTCACACTGAGCTCCTTTCCCAGTTTCCCAGCCCCGTACCCGTCTTGGAGAAGATGAGCTGCAGGATCAGAGGCCGGCGGGTGACGATCCCAGAGCCACGGGGAAGGAAATCCCTGCGGGGGATGAAAGGATGGGTCAATAAATGAATTAATGCTATTGATTCCTCCAGCACTGGGAGAGGGGTGGGAACACATGGGGATCAATCCCTGCTCTGCTCTGGGAGAGAACAGGATACTCCTGGGAGGGCAGAGCCCCGAGGAAAGCAGGAAACCCACACAGAATTCCCCAGAGGGGTTTTTTTGGGAGAATCCTGCCTGGAAAAGGCGGTGCTGCAATGGCCAGTCTGGGCTGGGGCTGTCACCACCCTTTCCCGAGCAGGGGACGGGACAGGGACCGGGACAGGGCAGCGTCAGCTGGGAACGGGCACCGATAACGGCCTGGGAGCGGCTCTGACGGGAACGGCCCGGCCCGGCCGTCACGGCCACGCCAACGACGACAACAACACCCCGACCGTGTCACCCCGACCGTGTCACCCCGACAGGGCCGGTGACAGCCGGAAATGAACTTCCTGCCCGGCCGGGAGGACAGGTCTGGCGGGAAGGGCAGAACCGGGACAGCCCCGGGAGGGGAGAGCCCAACCGGGACAGCCCCGGGCGGGGAAAGAGGGGAAAGGAGGGATGGACCCAGGAATGGAGCTCGGGGAGGCCCCAGGTGCCCCCCGGCCCCGCTGATCCCAGAGGGAATCCCAGAGAGAACGGCGATCCTGATGGGAATGTTGGGATTGGGGTGATCCTCGCAAAGTGGGGTCCCACACCTCTGGCTCTGCTGCTCCCACCTTGTCCCAGCCCTAATTCCAGGGGAACTGAGGTGATCTCTTTGTCCCAGCCCTAATTCCAGGGGAACTGAGGTGATCTCTTTGTCCCAGCCCTAATTCCAGGGGAACTGAGGTGATCTCTTTGTCCCAGCCCTAATTCCAGGGGAACTGAGGTGATCTCTTTGTCCCAGCCCCAATCTCAGGGGAATTGAGGTGATTTCCTTGTCCCAGCTCTGATCCTGAGGGAATCCAGGAGATCCCCAGCTCCCAGCCCTCAGTCAAGGTGATCTCCTTGTCCCAGCCCCAATCCTGGGGGAATCCAGACGATTTCCTGCTCCCAGCCCTGATCCCAGGGGAATCCGGGTGATCTCCTTGTCTGAGTCCCAATCCTGAAGGAAGCCAGATGACTCCCTTGTCCCAGCCCCAATCCTGGGGGAAATGAGGTGATCCCCATCCCCAATCCCGGGGTAACCCAGGTGGTTTCCTTGTCCCAGCCCCGAACTGAGGTGATCCCCTTGTCCCATCCCCAATCCCAGTGTAACCCAGGTGGTTTCCTTGTCCCATCCCCAATCCCGGGGTAACCCAGGCGATCCCCTTGTCCCATCCCCAGTCCCAGTGTAACCCAGGTGATCCCCTTGTCCCATCCCCTATCCCAGTGTAACCCAGGTGGTTTCCTTGTCCCATCCCCAATCCCGGGGTAACCCAGGCGATCCCCTTGTCCCAGCCCCAATCCCAGTGTAACCCAGGTGATTTCCTTGTCCCATCCCCTATCCCAGTGTAACCCAGGTGATTTCCTTGTCCCATCCCCTATCCCAGTGTAACCCAGGTGATCCCCTTGTCCCATCCCCTATCCCAGTGTAACCCAGGTGATCCCCTTGTCCCATCCCCTATCCCGGGGTAACCCAGGTGATCCCCTTGTCCCATCCCCTATCCCAGTGTAACCCAGGTGATCCCCTTGTCCCATCCCCAATCCCGGGGTAACCCAGGTGATCCCCTTGTCCCATCCCCAATCCCGGGGTAACCCAGGTGGTTTCCTTGTCCCATCCCCAATCCCAGTGTAACCCAGGTGATTTCCTTGTCCCATCCCCAATCCCGGGGTAACCCAGGTGACCCCCTTGTCCCATCCCCAGTCCCAGGGTAACCCAGGTGATTTGAGGTGACAGACCCCGCGGGCCGGGAGGGGCCTCCCGGAAGGAAGGACGGACGGACGGACAGGGACGGTGGCGGTGCCCCCGCCCAGCCCCGTGTCCCCGTGCCCCTCCGTGTCCGTGTCCGGCTGGGCAGGATCCGTGACGTGCGCGGGAGCCTCGGGACGTCACTGCCCGGCTGCCGCCGCCTCCCACCTGCGCTCAGGTGTGACCAGGGCCGGCAAGGGGACAAAGGGACACGGGGACAAAGGTCTCGGGGCGGAGGAGCGCGGTGGGAACTCCCAGTGCCGAGAAAATCCCTGGGGAAACACCTCCGTGCGTTTCCAGGTTTCCAAAACACCCTGGGTCCACCTCACTCCAATTATTCCCTTCCCATTCCTGACACAATTCCCTGAATTCCATGGCTCCCACCAATCCCACCTCACTCCAATTATTCCTTTCCCATTCCTGACACAATTCCCTGGATTTCCCTGGCCATGGCTCCCACCAATCCCACCTCACTCCAATTATTCCCTTCCCATTCCTGATGGGATTCCCTGGATTTCCCTGGCCACGGCTCCCACCAATCCCACCTCACTCCAATTATTCCTTTCCCATTCCTGATGGGATTCCCTGGATTTCCCTGGCCACAGCTCCCACCAATCCCACCTCACTCCAATTATTCCCTTCCCATTCCTGATGGGATTCCCTGGATTTCCCTGGCCATGGCTCCCACCAATCCCACCTCACTCCAATTATTCCTTTCCCATTCCTGACACAATTCCCTGGATTTCCCTGGCCACGGCTCCCACCAATCCCACCTCACTCCAATTATTCCCTTCCCATTCCTGATGGGATTCCCTGGATTTCCCTGGCCACGGCTCCCACCAATCCCACCTCACTCCAATTATTCCCTTCCCATTCCTGATGGGATTCCCTGGATTTCCCTGGCCACGGCTCCCACCCCGCTGAGGCAAATCCCATGGATTTACCCCTGGATTTACCCCTGGATTTACCACCAGACCTGTGGGACCCTCACAGGCAATCCCTGGGGATGGGTCACTGCTCTTGTCCTGCTCCCACGGGATTCAGATCTCCCTCTGTCCCCAAACCCCACTGACCCCAAACCCTGGGGCTCAGCCCTGCTCTGAGGCATTTTGGGGGACAGTCTCAAGGCAGGATAAGGATCCCCATCCTCTCCTCGGGCTCATAAAGCCCCATTGAGGTCAGGGACTGTCCCCACCCCCGGGGGACAAGGGCTCCATTGTCCCCCAGGCCAGAGACGGCTCCGGGCAGGGCTGGGACAGGGATTTGTCAGAGCAGGGCCGGGACAAGGCTCCAAAGAGGGATGGTGGGGCCACAGAGAACCCTGGTGACGATCCCAGGTCACTCCCTCGCTGCTTCTCCCGTGAAATTCAGGGATTGGGGCGCTCCAGGCCCCTCAGAAACAACCCCAGCCCCTCAAGGAGGCCAGAACCTTCCCATGGAGAAATTCCATGGAGAAACTCCAGCCCCGTGAGGCTCAGCCATGGATTCAGAGGGTTCCCAGCCCAATTCCCGGTCCCTCCAAGGGATTTTGGGCACCTCAGGATCATCTCTCCATGTGTTTTGAGGGTACAAAACCCACAGAAATGGGACCATGGCCACCCAACACGGATCCAGGGCCTCCCAGCACGGATCCAGGCTGGCTGGTGGCTCGGAAGAACCCGAGCTAAAGCTGCAAAGCTGCAGAAATGGAGAGGAACAAGCCCCAGGGGCAGTTTCCAGGCCGGGCTCCACGGATCCGTGCGGATCGTTGGGACAGAGGGAACAGCCCCCAGGCCCCGGCTCGTCCCAGCTGGAATGGGTGATCCAGAGGGAAAATCCTGTTCAGCCATCCCGGGCTGGGAGCCCCAGAACTGCCCCCAAAGGCTGGGATGGACAGACGGACACGGCCAGGCCGGCATTCCTCGCCCTCCCCTTGCCAAGGACAGCCCTGGGCTGTAATTAACCCTAATTAGCACAAGCTGCACCACGAGGTGGGGAAGGATTCCCGGATGGATGGATCCCACTGTGACACAAAGGGGTTTAATTGGCAGGGATGGTTTTCCTTCAGTGCTGTAATTAAAGGTTGCCAGAATTGCCAGGAATGCAGGATGGGAATAACTCCAGAATTCCCTAGGGATTCAGGATGGGAATAACTCCAGAATCCCCAGGGATTCAGGATGGGAATAACTCCAGAATTCCCTGGGGATTTAGGATGGGAATAACTCCAGAATTCCCTAGGGATTCAGGATGGGAATAACTCCAGAATTCCCAGGGGATTCAGGATGGGAATAACTCCAGAATTCCCTGGAATTCAGGATGGGAATAACTCCATCATCCCACCCTGACTGCTGGGAAAGCCCAAATCCAGGCTGGGAATTTGGCCTGCGCTGGGACAGAGGGGAAAAGCAACGGATCCCAGGCTGGATTTGGGATCCACTTGCAGAACCACCACAGGAATCCAGTGGAGAAAGCAAAACCCCACTGGAGCTCCCAATGGGGCATTTCCAGAGGAAGAGATGCCCAGAACAGCCCGAAACAGCGGGAAGACCACGGCTGGGAATTTTGGGAATGCAGAGGCTGAGAGGAGAGCGGGATGGAGCCACACCGGGCAAGGAGGATCCTGCCGGTGCCCGGTGCCGAGGAAGCGCCGGCCCCGCACCGGGGGCAGCGGAGGCGGCAGGAACGGGCCGGGCACGGCCGGGGCAAGCAGCGGCCCCGCACAAAGGCGGAGAGGGGCCGGGGCAGGGCCGTGCCGGGGCTGCCCAGCGCGGGGTTTGCGCATTTCGGGGTGATCCCCGTGCCCCGCTCCGCTCCCGTTATCGGCGCGGCCACGCTCGGCTCCGGGCCCGTCCCAGCCCCGCTCCTATCTCCGGGGCGCAGCCCCGCCGCCAGGATGAGGATGGTGGTGGTGGGGAGGAAGGCGCACAGAGCTCGGCATTCCCGAGGAATCCCGGGGAGGGGAATCCCGGGCACGGAACCGGCACCCAGCAGGGAGAACCGGGGAGCCTGCAGCGCCCGCAGAACCCCTGGAATCCTTCCGGGACCTGCTCAACCCCCGCTCCCATCGCCATTGACCGCCGTGACCCGACCCCTCCCTCCCTCCCTCCCCGCCACCACCGCCCGCCCCGCCCCGTTCCGTTCCGTTCCGTTCCCGTTCCGCCGAGCCCGTCCCGTCAGCGCCGCGTTCCGGCGGGCGCGGCCGCGCTCGGAGGAACGGGAAGGGCCCCCCCGTCCCGGTCCCAGCCCCGTCCCGGTGGCGGCGGCGTTTGCGCGGCCCTTGCGCCGTTTGCGCGGCCCGTGCGCCGCTGGCGCAGCGCGGGCCCGGCCCCGCCGGCCGCGCCCTTACGCCGCCGCCGCTATTCCCGAACGCTCCGTACGCCCGTGGCGCCGCTCCCGCCCCCCCGGCCCGCCGCCGCCGCCCTCCCCGCCATTGCCGCCGCCGCTCACCGGCCCACGAAGTTCTCGAGCACCGAGCTCTTGCCGGCGCTCTGCCCGCCCACCACGGCGATCTGCGGCAGGTCGAGGTGGCAGCTCTGCCCGATGGAGCTGAAGGCGTCCTGCAGCTTGTTGACCAGCGGGATGAGCTCCTCCATGCCCCGGTTGCCCATGGCGGCGCGGCGGTGCCGGGCCCGCGCTCCCGGCGGCGGCTCCTCCTCACGGGGCCCGCGGCGGCGGCGGCGGCCAAACTTCCCCTCAGAGTCTCCTCATCCGGCACCGCCGTTCCCGCCCCGCTCCCGCAGCGCGCCTCGCCATTGGCCGGCTGGGCTGCCCGTCACCGGAGCGCGCAGAGCGGATAGGAGCAGAGAGCTGTCAATCACCAAAAACGGCGGTACCGGGGAGACATGCCCCTTTTCTATTGGTCTGTCGGCCGTCGCTCATCGCTCACAGCCAATGGGAGATGGCGCTACTGTGTCAGCTGAGGCGACGGGGACGCGGTCCCGCCCCTCACCGGTTCTGCCATTGAATTGGCGGACGGAGCTTCCCTCGGGAGCGCAGCCCCGGCAGCCCGCTCTGCTCTGCCTCCCCACCCTCCCTTCCATTAGACAGCGCGCCCGCCACTCCGAGCGGGCTGGCCAATGCAACCGAGAGAGAAATCCTAGGGAACGGAAAACCCCCTCGCAGTGAATCAGCCGGCCGTCAGTCAGCGAGTCCTTCTCGCCCATTTGCGTCCGGTGTTCCGCGGCCCTCCCGTGACCGTCCAGCGCCGTGTGTTCGCTCACGGGGAACGACAGTCCCGAAGCGAAGCCCTGGGGGTGAAACCCCCCGGGAATCCCCAGGGACCAGACTCAGCCCTAAATGGCTCCACTCCCCGCCCTGTCGGGGTTGGGAGGGATCTCTGCTGAATTTCTGCTGAGTTTGGGCGATCCCTGGGGGACTTTGGGCATCTCCGAGCTCGGCCCTTCCCCATCCCCCGAAGGCCCAAATGGCCCCCGCGTTGCCGTGGTAACGGTCACTTCCGGCGGCGCTGCCCCGCCTCTTCCGGTCACGTGCTGCAAGATGGCGGCGCCCGCGGCGGGCCCGGTGCCGGTGCTGCGGATCGTGGCCGAGTGCGGGCGGAGCCGCGCCCGGGCCGGGGAGCTGCGGCTGCCGCACGGCTCCGTGCCCTGCCCCGTGTTCATGCCCGTGGGCACCCGCGGCACCGCCAAGGGCCTGACGGCCGCGCAGCTGGCGGCGCTGGGCTGCCGCATCTGCCTGGGCAACACCTTCCACCTGGGCACGCGGCCGGTGAGCGGCACCGGGGGCACCGGGGGGCTCCGCGGTTCGCCCCGTGCCGTGCCTGCCATGAGCTCCCAAATCCCGGTGGGGATCGGAGCTGCCGCGGGTTCCCGGCGGGATTCCGGCGCAGCCCCCGCCGTTACCGGAGGATTCCCGGGGGGTTACCGGGGGATCCCGCTCGGTTCCCGCCGCCCTCCCAGCCCTGCTCTCTCCCTTTCCGCAGGGCTCGGAGCTGGTGCGGCGTTCCGGGGGCCTGCACGGCTTCATGGACTGGCCCCACAATCTGCTCACGGTGAGGGATTGGGGGGACCCCAAATTTGGGGGGGCGGCACCCCCAGAGCTGCCCGGACTGAGGGGGGGGAGAACCCCCGGGACCCCCCAGGGGTGAACCCCCGAGCCTGGGGGGTCCTGGCACCCCCTGCCGCAATCCCGGGGTGTTTTGGGGTGTTTTTGGGGTGTTTTTGGGGTTCCTCAGTGCCCGTTTCGGGGTCCCCCAGGACAGCGGCGGGTTCCAGATGGTTTCTCTGCTGGAGCTCTCGGAGGTGTCGGAGGAGGGGGTTCGGTTCCAGCCCCCCCACGGCGGGGAGCAGATCCTGCTGAGCCCCGAGAAATCCATGGAGATCCAGAACGCGCTGGGTGAGCGGGGGCGCCCCAAACCCCGGGGGGAGGGACCCCCAAATCCCGGGGGGAGGGACCCCCAAACCCCGGGGGAGGGACCCCCAAATCCCGGGGGAGGGACCCCCAAATCCCTCGGGGGGGGTGTGAGAAGGACGGGGGTGACCCGCCCGCCCCCCCAGGCGCCGATATCGTGATGCAGTTGGACGATGTCGTGAGCAGCACCACGACGGGGCCGCGCGTCGAGGAGGCCATGAACAGGTGGGCACCCCCTGAGACCCTGCTGGGACCCCTTGACGTTTCCTTGAGACCCCCCCCAACACCCCCGTGATCCCCCTGAAACCCCCCTGACCCTCCTGGGACCCCCCTGTGAGACCCCCTGGGACCTCCAGAGCCTTCTGAGACCCCCCTGATCCTCCTGGGACCCCCCTGTGAGACCCCCTAGGACCCCCAGACCCTTCTGAGACCCCCCTGATCCTCCTGGGACCCCCCTGTGAGACCCCCTAGGACCTCCAGACCCTTCTGAGACCCCCCTGGGACCCCCCTGACCCTCTTTAGACCCCTCTGAGACCACCCCCAACACCCCTGAGACCCCTCTGACCCCCCCTGAGACACCCTAAGACCCCCTTGACAGTCCTGGGACGCCCCTGAGACCCCCCTGTGAGACACTCCAGGACCCCCAGACCCCTTTGAGACCCCCTGGGAACCCCCTGTGAGACCCCCCCGTGTCCCCCCCAGGTCCGTGCGCTGGCTCGATCGCTGCCTGGCCGCCCACGGCCGCCCCCAGCAGCAGCTGCTGTTCGCCATCATCCAGGGGGGGCTGGACCCCGAGCTGCGCCTGCGCTGCATCCGCGGTGCGCCTTCGTCGCCACCCTCACCATCCTCATCATCCTCACCTTTCATCGTCCTCATCGTCGTTGCCATCCTCACCCTCATCCCCGGGCCTTCCTCACCGTCCTCGTTCTCATCCCTGGCTCTTTCTCCTCACCCTCATCATCCTCACCATCCTCACCCTCATCCCCGGGCCTTTCTCGCCTTCCTCACCATCCTCACCCTCATCCCTGGGCCTTCCTCCTCACCCTCATTCCTGCTTGGGAGGGGTTCTGGGGGTCCTGGGGCAGCTCAGGTGGTCCCAGGGGGATTCAGGGGTGATTTTGGGGGGGTTCAGGGGTGATTTTGGGGGGGTTCAGGGGTGATTTTGGGGGTTCAGGGGTGCTTTGGGTCCCCTCTCCCAGCCATGACCCAGCGGGACGTGCCCGGGTTCACACTGGGGCTCAGGGTGACTCGGGGCAGTGCAGGGGAGATGTGGGGGTCCCGGGGGGGTTCAGGGGGGGTTCAGGGGTGATTTTGGGTCCCCTCTCCCAGCCATGACCCAGCGGGACGTGCCCGGGTTCGCCATCGGGGGCCTGAGCGGGGGCGAGGCCAAGGCTCAGTTCTGGCGCACGGTGAAGCTGAGCACGGAGCACCTGCCCCGGGACAAGCCCCGCTACCTGATGGGCGTGGGGTGAGTCCGGGGGTCCCGCAGAGCCCCCCCCAGAGCCGGCCAGGCTGGGGGAGCCCCCCGGAGTCAGCCCCACTTGCCCCCTCCCCAGCTACGCCACGGACCTGGTGGTGTGCGTCGCGCTGGGCTGTGACATGTTCGACTGCGTCTTCCCCACCCGCACGGCGGTAAGGGGGGCCCGGGGGGGGGGGGGGTTTGGGGACCCCTCCCCGCGATTGGGGGACCCCCATAACCCGCCCTGCTCCCCCCGCAGCGTTTCGGTTCCGCCCTGGTGCCCTGGGGGTCCCTGCAGCTGAAAAATCAGCAATTCGCCAAAGATTTCCGGCCCATCGACGCCGACTGCGGCTGCCCCACGTGCCAGAGGTGGGCAGGGGGCTCTGGGAGGGGTCCCCATGGTGGGGCCGACCCCCCAAACTCCCCATTCCCCCCCAAACACCCCATTCCCCCCATCCCAGGTACTCGCGGGCGTACCTGCACGCGCTGCTGCGCTCCAACACGGCCGCGCTGCACCTGCTCACCCTGCACAACATCGCCTACCAGGTGGGCAGGGGGGCTTTGGGGAGGGTTTGGGGAGGGTCCTGGGGGGTCTCCCCACCCCTCTAACCCCTGTTTCCCCCCCCCAGATGAAGCTGATGGGCTCCATCAGGGACAGCATCTTGCAGCAGCGCTTCCCCGAGTTCGTGCGGGAGTTCATGGACACCATGTACGGGGGGCGGGGGGGACCCCCGGCCTGGGCTCGGGAGGCCCTGGAGTCTGTGGGGATCACCCTGGCCTGAGGGGGGACCCCTGGTCCTGGGGAGCCCCCTGGGATTCCTGGGGAACCCCCCCTCATCTCTGGGGACCCCCCTGATCCTGGGGAATCCCCCCCGATCCCTTGGGATTCCCCCTGGGATTCCTGGGGAACCCCCCCCCATTCCCACCCCCCCCTCCCTCTGTATTTTTATACTTTTTTTTTTGGTGGTTTTTTTTACTATTTTGGTGTTTTTAAGGGGTGGGGAATAAAAGAGTTTGGAAGGGAAATGGCCGATGTGGCTCCAAGGGGGGCTGGGGGGGTCCCTAAGTGGGGCTGGGTCCACGGTGTCACCTGGTTGTGGTGGCACCTGTGTGGTGACACCCGTGTCTCCATGGTGACACCCGGCTGGTGACACCTGCCCGGTCACACCTGCTCGGTGTCACCCCCGCGGCCGCAGGAGGAAGTTGGAGCAGGGCTGGGTGTGGCCGGGGGGGCGTGGCCAGGGCTGGGTGTGGCACCTGCGTCACGCGTGCCCGCACATTTCTGCCCCTGCCGGGCACGGCGGGCACGGAGGCACCGCGGGCGGGCACTGGGAGCCACTGGGAGCTGTGCCTGGAGCTAACTGGGAGCACTGGGACACACTGTGAGTGACTGGGACACACTGGGAGTGACTGGGAGCTGTGCCTGCAGTTCACTGGGAGCACTGGGACACACTGGGAGTGACTGGGACACACTGGGAGCTGTGCCTGGAGCTAACTGGGAGCACTGGGACACGCTGTGAGTGACTGGGACACACTGGGAGTTACTGGGAGCTGTTCCTGGAGCTAACTGGGAGCACTGGGAGCTGTGCCTGCAGTTACTGGGAGCACTGGGACACACTGGGAGTCACTGGGACACACTGGGAGTCGCTGGGAGCTGTGCCTGCAGTTAACTGGGAGCACTGGGAGTGACTGGGACACACTGGGAGTCACTGGGAGCTGTGCCTGCAGTTACTGGGAGCACTGGGACACACTGGGAGTTACTGGGAGCTGTGCCTGCAGTTAACTGGGAGCACTGGGAGCTGTGCCTGCAGTTACTGGGAGCACTGGGACACACTGGGAGTGACTGGGACACAACTGGGAGCTGTTCCTGGAGCTAACTGGGAGCACTGGGAACTGTGCCTGCAGTTAACTGGGAGCACTGGGACACACTGGGAGCACTGGGAGCTGTGCCTGCAGTTAACTGGGGGCACTGGGAACCACTGTGAGTGACTGGGACACAACTGGGAGTGACTGGGAGCCACTGGAAAGGGCTGGAAGTAGTGCGTGAAATTAACTGGGAGCCACCAAGTGCAACTGGGACACACTGGGAGTTACTGGGAGACACTGGGAAGGGCTGGGAGCCACCAGGAATGGCTGCAACACACCGGGACAGGCTGGGAGCAGCTCTTGGGGTTAACTGGGAGGCACTGGGACACACTGGGAGACACTGGGAAAGGCTGAGGGAACTGGGAAGGGCTGAACGTGGCACCTGGGCAAACTGGGGGGAACTGGGAGAGGTGCTGTGGCAAAGCCAGGGGTGAACTGGGATGAACTGGGCAGAGCTGGACTCAGCCCCAGGACCCCCGGACCCCAAACTGGTCTGACTGGTGGGACTGGCGGGGCCCCGGCGGCGCCTCCTGCCCTTATCACATCCGGAGCCTTATCAGGAACAGAATGGGGGGGAGAGGGGGAAACCAGAGATGGGGAGGGAGCACGGGGGGAGCCAGGAATGGGGAGGGGGATCCAGGAGGGGCAGAGGGAAGATTCCAGAATGGGAGAGGGAGGGGGAGGATCCCTGAAAGGGAGGGACCGGGGGACCCTGGAATGGGGAGGGGGCAGGAGGAGCGGGACCTGGGTGGGATTGGGGTGCTCAGAGAGTGAGATCTGGGTGAGATTGGGATCTGGGTGGGATCCCGGTGCTGGTGGGATTTGAGTGCCAGGATTTGGGCACAGCAGGGCTGGGATGCCCACCAGGATTTGGGGTGCCCAGCAGGGTTGGGATGCCCAGCAGGATTTGAGATGCCCAGCAGCATTGGGATGCCCAGCAGGATTTGGGGTGCCCAGCAGCATTGGGGTGCCCAGCAGCACCCCGGTGCCAGCAGCACCCCGGTGCCGGCAGGATCCCGGTCTTTGGGCCCTGCTGCCATCCCCAGCCCGCGCCAAGCCCCTCTCCCACCCCGCAGGCCGACCATGAAGCTGCCCCCGAGCTGCCGCCTGCTCCTGCTGCCCATGGCCGGGGCCCTGACCCTGCTGGCGCTGCACGCCCGGCCCCCGGCGCCCCCCGCCAGCCCCACGGAGCCCCCCGGCCCCGCGGCGCCGCCCGGTAACGGCACGGAGCCCACGCGGCACCCGCTGCAGCCGCCGTACCCGCACCCGTACCGCTTCCTGCTCAACCACCCCGACAAGTGCCGCGGGCGGGCGCCGTTCCTGGTGCTGCTGGTGGCGTCGGCCCCCGAGGCGCTGGCGGCGCGGGACGCCGTGCGCCGCACCTGGGGCGCCGAGGACGCCGTGCCGGGGCTGCCGGTGCTGCGGCTCTTCCTGCTGGGCGTGCACCCCGTGTTCGGCGCCGAGCTGCGCCCCGTGCTGCAGGAGGAGGACGCGCTGCACGGCGACCTGCTGCAGCAGGACTTCCTCGACACCTACAACAACCTGACGCTCAAGACGCTGATGGGCCTCGAGTGGGTGAGCCGCTTCTGCCCCAACGCCAGCTACGTGATGAAGGCCGACCACGACGTCTTCCTCAACCTGGAGTACCTGGCGGGGCTGCTGCGGCCGCCCAGGGCGGGTTTCGTGACGGGCCACGTGTACCGGCGGACGGGCCCGCTGCGGAACCGCGCCTACAAGTGGTTCGTGCCGCGGGAGGTGTACCCCAACGACACGTACCCGCCCTACTGCGGCGGGCCCGGCTACGTGCTCTCGGGGGACGTGGCGCGGCGCGTGTTCCGCGTGGCGCAGACGCTGCCCCTCATCAACATGGAGGACGCCTTCGTGGGCATCTGCCTGCACGCGCTGGGCGTGCCCGTCACCGACCCGCCGCCCGGCGCCTTCGCCATGTACCGGCTGGACTACGACCGCTGCCGCTTCTCGCGCGTGGTCATGGTGCACCACTACGGGCCCCAGGAGCTGCTGCGCGTGTGGCCGCACTTCCGCAACGCCTCCGTCAAGTGTCCCTAGGGCGGGACGGGCTGGGGTCTGCCCGGCTCTCGCTGGGAGCTGCTGGGATCCACTGACTGCAAACGGGATCCACTGACTGCAAACGGGATCCACTGACTCACTGGGAGCTGCTGGTTGTAACTGGGGGCTGCTGGTTGTAACCGGGATCCACTGACTCACTGGGAGCTGCTGGGTGTGACTGGGATCCACTGACTGTAACTGGGAGCTGCTGGGTGTGACTGGGATCCACTGGTGTTATTGGGATCCACCGACTCACTGGGAGCTGCTGGGTGTGACTGGGAGCTGCTGGTTGTAACTGGGATCCACTGACTGTAACTGGGATCCACCGACTCACTGGGAGCCACTGGCTGTAACTGGGAGCCATTGACTGTAACTGGGATCCACTGGCTGTAACTGGGATCCACTGATTCACTGGGAGCTGCTGGGTGTGACTGGGATCCACTGGTGTCATTGGGATCCACTGACTGTAACTGGGATCCACTGGTGTCACTGGGATCTGCTGGTATCACTGGGATCCACTGGTGTCACTGGAATCTACTGACTGTAACTGGGATCCACGGGTGTCACTGGGATCCGCTGGTGTCACTGGGATCACCTGGTGCCACTGGGATCCAGCGGTGCCACTGGGATCCACCGGTGCCAGCCCGTGCCCTGGTCCTGCCCCCGGAGCAGCCGCTGACCCTCGGGGTCCCCCCAGGACGTTCCTGCCCCTCTGAGCCTGGAGCAGCTGCTCCATCCATCGCTGAGCTGTCGTTCGGTTATCGAGGATCTATCGGGGATCCGCCCGGATCTGGGATCCGCCACGCTGTGTTAATTTATATCCAAAGTTTTTAATAAAAGGGCTGGAGCCTCGTCTGTGCTGGTGCCGCCGTCCCGACGGATCCGGGTTGGGAAGGGGCCCTGGCGCTGGAACGTGCCCTGTTCTGGGCAGCATTCCCGGTGTTTGCCAGGCTGTGCCCCACTCCAGGTGCTGTTCCTGGTGTTTGCCAGGCTGTGCCCTGCTCCAGGCGCTGTTCCCGATGTTTGAGGGGCTGTGCTGCATTCCAGGTGCTGTTCCTGGTGTTTGAGGGGCTGTGCTGCATTCCAGGTGCCATTCCCGGTGTTTTGAGGGGCCGTGCCTCACTCTGGGCAGCATTCCCGATGTTTGAGGGGCTGTGCTGCATTCCAGATACCATTCCAAGTGTTTGCCAGGCTGTGCCCCGCTCCAGGTGCTGTTCCTGATGCTTGAGGGGCTGTGCTGCATTCCAGGCATTGTTCCTGATGTTTGCCAGGCTGTGCCCCGCTCCAGGTGCTGTTCCCGATGTTTGAGGGGCTGTGCTGCATTCCAGGTGCTGTTCCTGGTGTTTGAGGGGCTGTGCTGCATTCCAGGCGCTGTTCCCGATGTTTGAGGGGCTGTGCTGCATTCCAGGTGCCATTCCCAGTGTTTGCCAGGCTGTGCCCCGCTCCAGGTGCTGTTCCTGATGCTTGAGGGGCTGTGCTGCATTCCAGGCATTGTTCCTGATGTTTGCCAGGCTGTGCCCCGCTCCAGGTGTTGTTCCTGATGTTTGCCAGGCTGTGCCCCGCTCCAGGTGCTGTTCCTGATGCTTGAGGGGCTGTGCTGCATTCCAGGCATTGTTCCTGATGTTTGCCAGGCTGTGCCCCGCTCCAGGTGCTGTTCCTGGTGTTTGAGGGGCTGTGCTGCATTCCAGGTGCCATTCCCGGTGTTTTGAGGGGCCGTGCCTCACTCTGGGCAGCATTCCCGGTGTTTGAGGGGCCATGCCCCCCTCCAGGTGCCATTCCAGGCATCGTTCCTGGTGTTTTCTGGGGTCTGGCTCTGGCACGGAACGATCCGGAACCACCGGTACAAAGTTCATCCAAAGGAGCCACCAGGCCCCATTTCAACCCCAGGTCAGCCCCAGTTCAGGCCCAGGTCAGCCCCAGTTCAAGCCCAGGTCAGCCCCAGTTTGGCCCCAGTTCAACGCCAGTACTCTGAACTTAAGGGGTTTAAGGGACAAATATTTGGAATTCAGATTTGGTTTTTTATGGGAATCCTCCCAGTGTGGAGGTTTGGAGGTGCAGAACGCATTGGGAGCCCAAACCATCCCAAATTTTGGGTGTATGCACCTCCTCCACCCCCGCCCCCCCAACCCTGACCCCTTCCCCAAAAAAATTGAAACCACCAAAGGCAGCAAATACCGAAAAAAGCTCCTTTTTAACGCACTTCACAAAAGCAGAACAACGAGGGCCCGTCCCCCAGCCGGGGCCTGGGAAAAGGCTCCAGAATTGGATCGACTTCCCCGAAAAAAAAAAAAAAAAAACAAACAAAACCAAAAAAAAAAAAAGAACAAAAACAAAAAAAAAAAAACCCAAAAAATAATAATAATAATCCTATTTAGACCAAGTCGTCGTGGCAACTACGACCCATTAAATAGAGGCCCAGGGGTGACGGGTCACACAGAGCAACGGGGAGGAGGAACAGGGGGATAAAAACCCGGGGGATGAGCCCCGGGGCAGCGCGGCGGGACACGGGGGTTTATCTGTACTGGTAACTCATGCTGTGCTCGTTCCTGCCGTACCCGCCCTGCGACGCCTGGTACGAGCTGGGGGGGCCGCTGTAGTTCTGGGAGCCCGGCGAGTTGTAGTTGGACTGGGACGAGTATCCACCTGTGCAGCACGAGGAGGAGCAGCAAGAGGAAGGATTAGGGCGGCCGTGGGGCTGCAGCGGGGCCCCACACCCACCTGGGTGGCGCTGGGGTGTCAATACTGACCTGCCTTACCTTGGTACGAGGAGCCCCCGCCCCCGGAGCCCCCGTAGCCCCCGTGGGAGCCCGAGTTGTAGGAGCCGCCCCCGGAGTAGTTGTTGCCGCCGCCGCCGCGGCCGCTGTTGCCGCTGTAACCTGGGGACGGGGAAAATGTGGGCATGAGGGCATGGGCAGGGACCCCCAGCACCCTCAGGGGGCTCAGTTTAACTCAGCCAAGCCCCCCAAGAGCCCGGAATTCCAGGGGGATTTGGGTGCAGAGGGATCTGGGGCATTCTGAGCCATGGATTATACCCCAGGAATGTGCCCAGGGCTGGGAACCCACCTCACCTGTCCCCTCTCCCTGTCAGACTCATCTCAGCTCCAACCCCAAATCCTTCTTTTAACCCAAACCTCCCCTTATTCACAGCTCCAGCCCCAAATCTATTTTAGCCCAAACCTTCCCTTATTCACAGCTCCAGCCCCAAATCCCTCTTTTAACCCAAACCTCCCCTTATTTGCATCTCCAGCCCCAAATCCCTCCTTTAACCCAAACCTCCCCTTATTCACAGCTCCAGCCCCAAATCTCTCTTTTAACCCAAACCTCCCCTTATTCACAGCTCCAGCCCCAAATCTCTCTTTTAACCCAAACCTCCCCTTATTCACAGCTCCAGCCCCAAATCCCTTTTAACCCAAATCTCCCCTTATTCACAGCTCCAGCCCCAAATCTCTCTTTTAACCCAAACCTCCCCTTATTCGCATCTCCAGCCCCAAATCCCTTTTAACCCAAATCTCCCCTTATTCCCAGCTCCAGCTCCTGGGAGGGGCAGGAAGAACCCCTGGAGCTCCCTCGTGCCTGCCCCAGGCCCAGAGGGGTCACCAGGTCCCCTCCAGCTGCTCCAGAGACAACCCTCAAACGCCTTTAACCCAACTTTGGGCTCAAACCCAACCCCAACCCTCAAACCCCTGCCACCCCCAGCTCCCCTCTTGCACTCACTGTATTTGCTCTCGTAGTTGTAGTCGGAGCCGCCGCCGGGCGAGTTGTACGAGTTGGAGTAGGAGTAGCCGCCCTGGCCGTGGCCGTAGCCCTTCTGCTTGCCCTGCCCGGGGCCGTAGCCGCCGTACTGGCCCTGCCCGTAGGGCTGCTGGCCCTGGTGGGTGCCGTAGCCGGAGCCGTACGAGGCCTTCTGGCCGCCGCCGCCGCCGTGCTGCTGCTTCTTGCCGCCGTGCTTGGGCGGCGCGGGCGCCGTGTAGCCGTCCCCGCCCTGGTAGTAGGAGCCGTAGCCCGAGGAGCCGCCGCCCGAGTTGGAGTGGCCGCCGTTGCTGTAGAACTGGCCTGGACAGAGAGAGGAGGGTCAGGGTCCTGGGGGTGCAGCCCCTCCGCAGGGGAGAGGGTCTGTGAGGGTGAGGGTGGTCTGGAGGGGAGAGGGTCTGTGAGGATGAGGGTGATCTGGAGCTGATGGAGACCCCTCAGCTCGCTGAGACTTCACTACAGGGACCCCCTGTAAGTGCAGCAGAACCCTCCGTGTGGATCTGTCCCTGGGATTCCATTCCCATCCAGACCCCCCATCCGGGCCCATCCCCGTGATTGCAGCAGGATCCATCCCCGTGACTCCAGCAGGATATTTCATCTGGATCCATCCCTGTGATTCCAGCAGGATCCATCCCTGTGACTCCAGCAGGATCCATCTGGATCCATCCCCGTGATTCCAGCAGGATATTTCATCTGGATCCATCCCCGTGATTCCAGCAGGATATTTCATCTGGATCCATCCCCATGATTCCAGCAGGATATTTCATCTGGATCCATCCCTGTGACTCCAGCAGGATCCATCTGGATCCATCCCCGTGATTCCAGCAGGATCCCCCATCTGGACTGATCGATCTCTGTGATTCCAGCAGGACCCATCCTGTGATTCCAGGACTCATCTGGATCCCTCCCTGTGATTCCAGCAGGATCTCCTATCTGGATTGATCCATTTTTGTGATTCCAGCAGGATCCAACCCTGTGATTCCATCTGAATCCATCCCTGTAACTCCAGCAGGATCTCCTATCTGGATCCATCCCTGTGATTCCATCTGGACCCACCCCTGTAACTCCAGCAGGATCTCCCATCTGCATCCACCCTGGGCCTCCCTCAACCCTTCCAAGTCCAAACACCATCCCGGAGTGAGAGATGCTCTGGAATGAAAATCCTGCTCCAGGAATGAGGAACCCACACGACTGCGCTGTTTTATCTTCATGGGATTTGGGCAATTCCATCTGGGATCCAGACCTCATCTGGGTTTGACTTCATCTCTTCAGGGTCCCACAGCCAAACTTTGAGCGGCTCCTTTCCTGCCATTCCATGGAGAACTGGGAGCATCCAAAACCAATCTTATTTTTGAGGAAAAAAAAAAGCCACCGGAATCTAAAACCCCGAGGCATCGGGAGGGATCTGCCAGCAACGAAAAGGGGCAGAATCTGGTTAAAAAGGATCCAAGGAGTGAAATTCCACGTGCTTCACTTCCACAGCTCTGACTGATCCCAGGTGAATCCCAGCTCCATCCCCAAATCCCTTGGCTGCCAAGAGCTTCTGGAGGATTTAAATTCTGGGCTCATTCCGTGATTCTCTTCCAGGTCCCCTTTTCCATGAGAAGTTTTTATTCCTCTTCCACAGAAAATCCCGGATTCACTCTGCAGAAACGAGGCTCTGGAATAAATTTATCTCCAGGGTTGGAACAAAATCTGTCTGTACTGGATCAGAGTCCCCTTGGGCCATCCCAAACTCCAAAATCCTGGGGTTTGGATCCAGAGCTGAAACTGGAGCTCTCCCACATCAAGAGTCCCGGATTTTCCACTTTATCCCAACATTCCAGGTGTAACTCTGAAGTTTTCATGCTTGACAGAATCAGCTGCGATTTTCCCCAAATCAGAGCTCAGGGACAGAAATGTCCAGCACCACGTGGTGGCTTGGGAAGGGCAGTTTGTCCACCTGGGAGGGACCCTAAGGATAATTTCTGGATCATCCAGGATGGGATCTGTCCCCTGGATAAACAGTCAGGACCTCCAACAATGGTTTGTTTTTTCAAAAAAATGGGATAATTATTATTACCAATATTTTAAGGAGCCACTGAACCCTTTTGGACTCAGTTTAAACCTGGAGCTTCCTTCTCCTTCTTTTTTGGTTAAATCAAGGAATTAACCCAAAGATGGGAACCATGGTGCCACCAAATCCAGCAGACAACTCTCAAAGGAATAAAGGACCAAAAAGCTCGGAACTTGGTGGATTCCGAGACTCAAGCCACTTCCAAAATTCCCCTCAATTCCTGATTTTGGGGATATCTCATTCTCCAGGTGACTGAAGCACTTTGCTCCAAGAGCCCATTTCCATGGCAACCAAGGACTCCATGGATTTCCCAAAGCATCCAAGACATTCCCCAGTGCCTGGATATTTATTTATTGGATCAGGATGGGGAGCACAGCAACAATTCCCAGAGCCCATTGTGGTTCAGAGGATTTGCTTCAGCACACGGGCAAATCCAAGCATTCCAGCAATCAGGGAATTTCACATCTTTAAAAGGCTGGGCTGGACCAGATCCATGTGGAAAAGTCTTCCCAACACCCAGAGGGGTCTGACCCAATCTCTGGGATTTATTAAAAGGATTGAATTTTCTAAGAAAAAACCCTTGCTGTAAGCTAAGACAGAACTGATGAAAACGCTTTGGTTTCCATAAAAACCAAGAACTATTAAAATAAAAAAGCTTCCCCTCCCTTGAGGCATTTCCTGGGAGATTTGAGTCCCCTCACGACGGCACCTGTTGGGATTTTGGGTGGAAAAAGGCACTTACTGTAGCCAGCAGTGGCAGAATTCCCTCCGTAGCCGTAGCTCCCGTACCCAGCGCCTGCAGAGGAGGGGAATGTTGGAATAAACAGAGATCCCAAGGGTGAAATGTCCTGAATTTGAGGGACAATTTCCCCGTGGAGGGCCCCAGGAAATCCAACTGACATGGACACAACGCCAGAGGGGGATTTGTCTCCTCACAGGAATTTGGGGGCTCTGGAACACCCAGGACATAACACCAGAGGGGAATCTGTTCCCTGACAGGGATCTGGGGGCTCTGGAATATCCAGGAGCCATAGACACAACACCAGAGGGGAATTTGTTCCCACATGGGGATTTGGGGGGCTCTGGAATGTATAGAACACAACACCAGAGGGGGATTTGTTCCCACATGGGGATTTGGGGGGCTCTGGAATGTATAGAACACAACACCAGAGGGGGATTTGTTCCCACATGGGGATTTGGGGGGCTCTGGAATGTATAGAACACAACACCAGAGGGGGATTTTTTCCCTGACAGGGATCTGGGGGGCTCTGGAACATTCAGGACCCACAGCCACAACACCAGAGGAGCAGGGGGTGTCATTCCCCCATGGAGAGTTCTGGAACCCGCAGGTGCCACGGGTGTGATGCCCAGGGGTGGGTGTGATGCCCCCCGGGGTGCTGCTGGCCCTCACCTGTGTTCATGTAGCCGCCGTGGTTGCCCCCGAAGCCGCCCCGGCCTCGGCCCCGGCCCCGCATGTTTCCGCCCCGGCCGCGGCCCCGCATGTTGGGGGGCGGGGGGGCCTCGTTGTGCATGGGGCCCCCTCCCATCCCAAATCCTGGGTTGTGCTGCTGTGGGGACAAGGAGGGGGGGACACAGGTGTCACTTGGAGGAGCTGGGGTGAGGGATTCCCCAAAAACCTCCCAAAACTGAGCCCCAGGATGGCGCTCCCCCCCAAAACAAGAGCCACCGAGGTGGACCCCAAATTCAGGCACCTCCAAACCCAGAGGGGTTTTGGTGCAAAACCTGATGGGTTTTGGGCTTCCAAACCATTTGTTCTGCTCCCAGGAAAGGATCCAACCCCAGAGCCAATGGCTGGTGGGTTACACCCCAGGTTTTTTCCCATTCCAGACCAGTTCCCATTGGTCTTTTCCGATTTCAGACCAGTTCCCATCAGTCTTTTCCTGTTTTAGATCAGTCCTGATCTGTAATTTCTGATCTTAGCCTGGTTCCCATCAGTCTTTTCCCACTCCACACCAGTTCCCACCACTCTTTCCCCGCTGCAGAGCTGTGGGATTGGGGATTTCACTCACTTTGACTGGGAATTTGGGGCCGCCCCTGGCTGGAACGGGGGCTCTTTTTTTCTTGTTCTGCTCGATGGCAACGGGAGCATCTGGGAACAGCTTCTCCAGGGCAGCCAGGGCTGCGTAGGCTTTGGCCACCTTCTTGTTTGAGCCAGCACCTTGGAACTTCTGCCCGTCCACCTCCACCTTGGAAAGGGATGGAACCACACATTGAAGTGGGAAAGGGCAGGAAAAGACTGGAGACCTACAGGGAATCCCAGAGCTGCAAGTGTCACAGGCTGTCCCTGCCCATTAATGTAAAAGGTTTCTCCCAAGCCAAACCTCTTGGATTTGAGGATTTAAACTCTTGGGAAGGGGATGAGGTGCCTTTCCAAGCTCCTCTCCCACCCAAGAGCTCTGGATGGAGCCGCTGGGGAGGGCAGGGGGCCCTGTGGTGTCCCCTCACCTCCATGACAAAGCGCTTGTCGTGGCTGCCGCCCGTCTCTGAGATCAGCTCGTACTTGAGCCCGCGCCGCTTCTCGTTCAGCTCCATCACCGGGTTCTTGCCGTGCTTTGTCAGGATTGGTCCCTGCTGCTTCACGTTCTGCGGGTGGACAAGGGCTGGCTGAGCCCCAAAGTGTCCCCAGCACACACAGAATTGCTCCCCAGCTTTTTTGGGAAGGACACCAAGGATCCACTCCCGCCTCCTGCTTTCACCAGGAGTGATGCAAACCCACCCCAAACCAGCACCAGCACGGCTGCCACGGTGCCACGTGTCCCCTGCCGTGTCCCCTACCCACCTCAGGGGTCTGATCCGAGGGGGGCGAGGCTGCCGTGGGCGTTGACACCGTTTCCACCACGGGCGGAGGAGCCACCACCACCGGCTTGGTCTCCGTCTCCTCCGCCGACTCGTCGCCCTTGCTGGAGTCCTTGCCCTCCACCCCGGTGGGCAAACCCATGTCCTGCAGCACCTGGGGGGCAGCAGGGAGGTCAGCAAAGCTGCTCCAGGCCTTTTAATGACTCTCTGTAATGCTCAGCATTCCCAAATCCTGCGGGCACTCCAGGGGACACTTGAGGATGGCAGCTCCTGGTGCTGCTCCCATCTCCCATCCCACCCTGGAGGTTCTGGTAGTTTTCCCATTCCCATTCCCATTCCCATTCCCATTCCCATTCCCATCCCATCCCATTCCCATTCCTATTTCCATTTCCATTCTCATTCCCATCCCCACTCCTATTCCGATTCCCATTCCCACTCTCCTTCTCATTCCCATCCCCACTCCCACTCCCATCCCCATCCCCATCCCCATCCCCATTCCCATTCCCACTCCCATCCCCATCCCATCCCATTCCACTCCACTCCCACTCTCATTCCCACTCCCATTCCCATCCCATCCCATCCCATCCCATCCCATCCCATCCCATCCCATCCCATCCCATCCCCATCCCCACTCCCACTCCCATTCCCATCCCCATTCCCATTCCCACTCCCATCCCCATCCCATCCCATTCCACTCCACTCCCACTCTCATTCCCACTCCCATTCCCATCCCCATGCCATGCCATGCCATGCCATGCCATGCCATGCCATGCCATCCCCATTCCCATTCCCATTCCCACTCCCATCCCCATCCCATTCCACTCCACTCCCACTCTCATTCCCACTCCCATTCCCATCCCATCCCCATCCCATCCCCATCCCATCCCATCCCATCCCATCCCATCCCATCCCATCCCATCCCATCCCATCCCATCCCATCCCATCCCATCCCATCCCATCCCCATCCCATCCCATCCCCATTCCATTCCCATTCCCATCCCCATTCCCATCCCCATTCCCATTCCCATTCCCACCCCATTTCCATCACACTGCCACCCCCACTCCCGTTCCCAGCCCACCTTCACAGCCACGTGCAGCTTGGCCGTTTTCTTGGAGGGCCCCGAGGCCTCGAAGGTGCTGCCGTCGATCTCCACGGACATGGTGAAGATGGGCGCGTGCACGGGGCCGGTCTGGGACACCAGCTTGTACTGGAGCCCTGGTTTGAGCTGGTTCAGCTTCATCAGCGCGTTCATGGCCTGGGGAGGCTCCAGCTTCTCCTCTGCAGGGGCAAAGCCAACACCGAGCGTTTGCGGCTGTTTGGCGGCTCCTTCCAAGAAGCAAAGCTGATTCCAGGCCAGTATTTTCCAGTTTGGGGCCAGGTCTAATTGGTATTTTTCAGTTTCAGGCCAGCCCTGATGGGCATTTGCTAATTCCAGACCAGTTTCCATGGGTCTGTTCCCATTGCAGACCAGCTCCCACCAGTATTTTCCAATTGCAAATCAGTTCTGATCAGTCTTTTTCCATTTTAGACCAGGCCCAACCAGTATTTTCTGAACTCAGACCACTTCCAGCTGGTCTTTTCTCTTTTTAGACCAGTTCCCACTGGTCTTTTCTCATTCCAGACCTCTTCCCATTGACCCTTCCCAATTCCAGACCAGTCCCCATTGATCTTTTCCAATTCCAGACCAGTTCTCACTGGTCTTTTCTCATTCCAGACCTCTTCCCATTGGCCTTTCCCAATTCCAGACCAGTCCCCATTGATCTTTTCCAATCCCAGACCAGTTCTCACTGGTCTTTTCCTATTTCAGACCAGTTCCCATCAGTCTTTTCCACCTCCCAGACCAATCCTGACCTTTTCTTCCCTGGTTTCAATTCTGCCCAGCACAAATCTCCACTTTTAAGTTATTTTATCCATCCCCACACCCTGTACCCCCAATCTACAGCCCCCCAAGCCCCCAGCCCTGCACTGAGCACCCCCAGTTCCCACTCCAGTTCCCCTCAGGCCGTACCTACCTCTCATTAACTCAATACCTTTTTTCTGAATCTTCTTTTTCTTTTTGCTGGGGGATTTCTCCTCCCCGTCCTCCTCCATCGGCCGCTTCATAGGGGTGACGGCATACGTGGTGCTGGGCGGGATCTGAACTGCAGAACGAGCACAACACTCCCTAAATCCCCTGTTCTCCACCCAAATCCTCGGGTTGGAGTGCAGGGTTGCTCCCTCCCAGTACGTACCAGTATAATCGACTGGGTTCTCGTTCTTTGGTTTCTTGGGCATTTTGGAGGGCAGGGGATCCATGCCCAGGACCTTGTGGAGCTGGCCGAAGGCGGCGAGCCGCAGGGCGTGCTGGGGACAGGAGTGGGGGTCAGCGGGAGCTGCCAGAGACCCCCTGCTCACAGCAGCCCCCCACAGCCCCCCTGCACCAATCCACATCCTCAAAGGGGCTCTCCAGATTGAGTCTTTTGGGGACTTTCGCCCAAAAAGGGGCCTTGGGACAATTCGCTGCTCAACACCTGATTCTTTGCTCTGGGTGGCCAAACTATGGGGCCCACAGGGGTGGCCTGGTGGAGTGACCGTGGCACCGAGTGACCACAGCACCGAGTGACCACAGCACCGAGTGACCACAGCAGCGTGTGGCCATGGTGCTGAGTGACCACGGCGCCGAGTGACCACGGTGCTGAGTGACCACGGTGCTGAGTGACCACGATGCCAAGTGACCACGGGTCTAATCTATGGTGGCCGAGGGAGCTGGGAGCAGAGCGAGCCGGGGATTGGGAAGGGCCGGATGGAGGTCACACTATACCTGAGCACTCTGTGTGATATCTTCCCTTTGTTGTCTGTCTAGATGCCCAATAGCATCAGTGGCTTCTTTTTCACAAGGGTCATAAATACCAGAACCATCTGAAGGCAGGAAACAAGGAAGATATGCAGAGAATTATCCCGGGTCTCTACCCTAAATTCCCTGGGGCAGCTCCCGAGGCGCGGCTCGCCGGGGTTTCTGTGGGACCGGCCTCCCGGGAGCCAAACTCTGGCGCCTCTCCCTACGGGGCAGGGCCGGGAATCTCCGCGCGCCCGTGGGGACGGAGGGGCTCCCGACCGCCGGCACCCCCCGCGCTCCTCCCGGCCGGAGCTCACCTGGCCAGAGCTCAGAGCTCACCTGGCCGAGCTCACCTGGCCGGAGCTCAGAGCTCACCTGGCCGAGCTCACCTGGCCGGAGCTCAGAGCTCACCTGGCCGAGCTCACCTGGCCGAGCTCACCTGGCCGAGCTCACCTGGCCGGAGCTCAGAGCTCACCTGGCCGAGCTCACCTGGGCAGAGCTCAGAGCTCACCTGGCCGAGCTCACCTGGCCGAGCTCGCCTGGCCGGAGCTCAGAGCTCACCTGGCCGAGCTCACCTGGCCAGAGCTCACCTGACCGAGCTTAGAGCTCACCTGGGCAGAGCTGAGAGCTCACCTGGCTGGAGCTCAGAGCTCACCTGGCTGAGCTCACCTGGCCGAGCTTAGAGCTCACCTGGGCAGAGCTCAGAGCTCACCTGGCTGGAGCTCAGAGCTCACCTGGCCGAGCTCACCTGGCCGAGCTTAGAGCTCACCTGGGCAGAGCTCAGAGCTCACCTGGCTGGAGCTCAGAGCTCACCTGGCCGAGCTTAGAGCTCACCTGGGCAGAGCTCAGAGCTCACCTGGCTGGAGCTCAGAGCTCACCTGGCCGAGCTCACCTGGCCGAGCTTAGAGCTCACCTGGGCAGAGCTCAGAGCTCGCCTGGCCGAGCTCACGTGGGCAGAGCTCACCTGGCATGACGATGCCCGAGGCCAGGCACTCCAGCACGCGGCGCAGCGCCTCGCCCGCGCCCATCGGCCGGTTCGCCGTCCCGATGGATTTCTCACACAGCAGCTCCAGAGGCTGCAAGGCAAGGAGGGAAGTGAGGGCAGGGAGAGGGGAGAGGGAGCCTGGAGAGGGACCTGGAAAGGGATCCCAGGAAATGGAACTCTGGAAATGGGGCCTGGGAGAGGGATCCTAGAGAGGAACCCTCAAAATGAGATCCCAGCAAATGGACCCCAGGAAAAGGGGCCTGGGAGAGGGACCCGGGAAAGGGATCCCAGGAAATGGAACCCTGGGAAAGGGATCCCAGAGAGGGACCCCTGGAAAGGACACCTGGGAGAGGGATCCTGTAGAGGGACCTGGAAAAGGGATCCCGGGAAATGGACCCCTGGAAAAGGGATCTCAGGAAATGGACCCCAGAAAAGGGGGCTTGGCAAAGGGATCCCAGAGAGGAACCCCTAGAAAAGGGATCCCAGGAAATGGACCCTTGGAAAAGGGATCCCAGGAAATGGACTCCAGAAAAGGGGGCTCGGCAAACGGATCCCAGAGAGGAACCCTGGGAAAGGGATCCCAGAGAGGAACCCCTAGGAAAGGGATCCCAGGAAATGGACCCTTGGAAAAGGGATCCCAGGAAATGGACCCCTGGAAAAGGGATCCCAGGAAATGGACCCCAGAAAAGGGGGCTTGGCAAACGGATCCCAGAGAGGAACCCCTAGAAAAGGGATCCCAGGAAATGGACCCTTGGAAAAGGGATCCCGGGAAATGGACCCCTGGAAAAGGGATCCCAGGAAATGGACCCCAGAAAAGGGGGCTTGGCAAAGGGATCCCACAGAGGAACCCCTAGAAAAGGGATCCCAGGAAATCCCCTGAAAAAGGGATCTCAGGAAATGGACCCCTGGAAAAGGATCCCAGAGAGGGACCCCTGAAAAAGAGATCCCAGGAATGGACCCCTGAAAAAGGGATCTCAGGAAATGGACCCCTGGAAAAGGATCCCAGAGAGGGACCCCTGGAAAAGGGATCCCAGGAATGGACCCCTGGAAAAGGGATCCCAGGAAATGGACCCATGGAAAGGGGGCCTGGGAAAGGGATCCCATAGAGGGACCCTGGCAAAGGGACCCCCTGTAACGGGACTGCAAAGGGGATCCTGGGAGAGGGAGCCCAGGAAACACGTTGGGAAATGGGAGCCCTGCAAAGGGACCCAGGAAAGGACGCCAGGGAAGGGACTCATCTGGGAGCAGCTTCTGGTGCCCAAAGCAGGAGAGGAGCCAGGCTGTGGAAGTCATGAATGGATAAAACATTTGATAACAACGTGATTTGGTAATTAATAAAACAAGCTGATGATGTGATTTGATAAGATAAAGTTGTTTGATAACTGATAGAACCGTTTGTTAATTGATAAAGGAAACTGATGATGGTATTTGAGGACAGCATGGTTTGGTAACTGATATAGTGATTTGATAACTGATAAAACTATTTGATAACTAGACTTGAAAATTAATAAAACATTTTTAAAATAAAGCCATTTGTTACTTAATATTTGATGATAACGTGATTTGAAAATTTATAAAGCAATTTGATAATGATAATGATGTGGTTTGATAACTGATAAAACAATTTGATAGTAACAAGACTTGACAGCTGATAACACTGACAATAATGTGATTTGGTAGCTGATAAAATGTTTTGATAATAATGTGACTCAATAATTGATAAAACAAGTCGATAGTAAGGTGAGTTGATAACTGATAAAGCAATTCAATAACAACCTCAGCTGACAACCGACAAAGCAATTCAGTATCGAGGTAAGCTGATAATTCATTACCAATCTGATAACAACATGAGCTCATAATTAGCTGATAATTGATAAACCCATGTGCACCACAGACATTCGGTTTGTGTCTCTGAGTGCAGAGAAGCCGTCCATCCACAGCAATCCCCAACCTGGGGAAGGGGACGTGCCTGGAACCTCGGGAAAGAGCAGAGCTGCGCTGGGAGAAAGCTGCCACCCCCCAGAAGGGGAAAAGGGAATCAATGAATGAATTACCCATCCTCGGAGCGGGGCCCAGGTGGGAACGCGCGTGCACAGGTCCCGCAGCACCCGGATCACGATGACGCACGACTTCAGCCCGTTGGCCCTGGCCTGGAAGCGGAACCAAACCGGACAGGGGCTCACCGAGCGCCCGCCCGCGCCGCCGACGCTCCCTCCAGGTGCTGCTTTGCCGAGGGAAAACCGGAGCCCGGGCCCGGAGCCGCCACAGCTGAGGCCTGGCCAAAGCCTCAGCCAAGCTCCCAGCCGAGGGGTTGGCCAAGGTCTTAGCCAAGGAGTTGGCCAAGGTGTTAGCCAACCTCCTAGCCAAGGAATTGGCCAAAGCCTCAGCCAAGCTCCTAGCCAAGGGGTTGGCCAAGGAGTTAGCCAAGCTCCTAGCCAAGGGGTTAGCCAAGGAATTGGCCAAAGCCTCAGCCAAGCTCCTAGCCAAGGGGTTGGCCAAGCTCCTAGCCAAGGGGTTGGCCAAGGTCTTAGCCGAGAGGTTGGCCAAGGCCTTAGCCAAGGAGTTGGCCAAGGTCTTAGCCAAGGGGTTGGCCAAGGCCTCAGCCAAAGAGTTGGCCAAGGAGTTGGCCAAGGTCTTAGCTAAGGGCTTAGCGGAAGGGTTGGCCATGGGGTTGGCCAAGGTCTTAGCTAAGGTGTTGGCCAAGGGGCTGGCCAAGGTCTTAACCAAGGTCTTGGCCGAGGGGACGTTCCTCCTCACACAGAGCGGCAGCTCCGCGGCTGCTCCGTACAAAGGCTCCTAAGTCACTGCAGCGCCCACAGTCCGGCACCTCCGAGCGGCCGGCGGCCACTTGGAACTCCAACTCCAACAAGAACACTCAGCCCCTTAAAAGAGTTTTACCAACGCTTCTACTTAAAGATAAATATAAGAACAAAATGCAAACCTGGAACCACTTGGCGTGGCGCAGAGACGCCAAGGCAGCAAGGCATTTCTGCCTGTCCAGAACGTCCGGGGAGTCGGTGACTGAGAGCGTTTCTAGTCGTGGATGGAATAAGAAGACAAGGCACGGTTTGACCAAGGGGCTTCTGTCGGGCCGAGGGGGATGAGGCAGCATCCTAACGGGCAGCTGAGGCTCCCAAAAAATCCTGCAGGGATGCTGGGAGCAGGAGGGAAGGGGCTGCGGCCTCGCCTGGACACTGGGGAAGCTCGACTCCCAGGGAGGGATGGACTGGAATGTGTGCTGGGAGAAGGAGGAGGAAGAGGAGGAGGAGGAGGAGGAGACCGGGCGTGAGGCTCGGTGGAGGGCACAGCAATAAATCCTGGGTGGATGGAGAGGCGGCGGCGAGGCCGGCACGGGGAAATTTGAGGGGGTGAGAGCCCGGCTCCAGCTGGAGCACAGGGAGGGCAGGAGGGAAGGGCCAGGCTGGAGAGGATCCAGGGAACCCTCCGCCCGGAAGGATGGCTGCCCCGGCCCCGGCCCGCGACAGAGAACGTCCTGTTGGTCAAAGGTCCAGCGTCCCTAAAATCGACAAACTAGAAGGCTCGGAGACGAGGTCAGAGATCAACACCAGAGATCAACAATCAAGAGCACAAAGAGGTCCCGGTTTGTGCTGCAGCAAAACTGAGGAAGGGCCTCAAGTCGCCCAAAGTTGCTCGAGATCAGGGTTTTAGATAAGGCTAGTGCGGAGCGGGGGAACCGCCGGCCCTACGGAGCCCATGGGAATTGGAGCGCACAACCAGCAGCTGCTGGATTCTGATTCCAAAGGGAATTTGGAGGAGCTAACTTTATCCAAAACTCTGCATCGCTTTCCGGAATTGTGAACCTGAGGTGCTGCGAGAGCCACGCCAGGAGCCCCGAGCACCCGGTGTTCTGCTGCAACACACACCGGGGAACATCCCGGAACATCCCGGTTCATGGACATGCAACTCCTCGCACAAGAAGCCTTCGAGAGGGGCTTTTGTTTTGGGTTTCTTAAACAAATCTGGTTTCTATTTTCATGTCACTGCACTGACATGGCCGGGGGACAAACCACGAGTAATACAACGAGATGATGAATTAGTGAACTAAAGGCCCAAGTGGAACCAAAAGAAAGGATAAAATAATAATACTCAAAAAAAAAAAAAACCAAACAACCAAAAAAACCCAAAATAGAGCAAAAATCCGGCATGAAAGGTGCTCCTCAGCTTCGGAAGCTCGGCCGGGTAAAGCACACCCGGGATCTCTCAGTGAGGGTGGCACAGTGAAGGAATTTGGTGAGGATCTGGCCACGAGAGCTGCCACGGCTCCGGCTGAAGCTGAAGAGCACTTTCCCGCTCGCTAGCCGCGGGACGCCCCGCGCCGGCCGGCCGTACCTCCGGCCAGCTGCTTCTCCAGCTCCTCCCTGACCACGGGCGACGTCAGGTGGATGGTCAGGCTCAGGGGGGGCTCCTTGGTGTTCTTGATGATGATGGCGGCGTCGCCCACGGACTGGATGATCTCGTACTTGTCCTCGGTGATCGCCTGCGGCGTTGGGGTGGAGATGGGTTGGAGTGAGAGGGGTTCCAAAGTGCCTTCCAACCCAAACCATTCCACGGTTTCATCATCCCAGAGCCCTGGGAATGTTCTGCTGGAGCAGGGAAGGCTCTGGGGAGACCTTGGAGCTCCTTCCAGTGCCTAAAGGGGCTCCAGGAGAGCTGGAGAGGGACACAAGGGATGGAGGGACAGGACAAGAGAATGGCTTCGCTCTGGGAAAAGGGGGGTTTAGATGGGTTTGGGGAAGGAATTCCTGCCTGTGAGGGCAGGAAGGGGCTGGGACAGAATTCCCAGAGAAGCTGTGACTGCCCCTGGGTCCCTGGAAGTGCCCAAGGCCACGCTGGACAGGTTTGGGGCCTGTGGAAGGTGTCCCTGCCCATGAAGAGGATGAGCTCCAAAATCCCTTCCAACCCAAACCATTCCACAATTAACAAGGACAGATTCATTTAACAATCCTAAAGAATGCTACCACAGGCCTCTGGAAACGGCTTTTCCAAGCCAGAGCAGGGGGACCAGAACCATCCCAAAGGGAATTTCCCCGTGAGCTCCACTCACCGCCAGCTGCACTCCCAGGTTATCGGCGACCTTCTCCAGGAGCTTGGCCGTGGGTTTGTCTTTGCACAGCAGCACCAGCTCCAGGTCCAGGTCCCCCTTCAGCAGGAGGCCCTTGGCCACCAGCCCCACGCGCATCACGCCCCGCAGGGTCCTCGTCAGCTGCTCCGTGGCCTTCTGATCCCTGGGAAAGCACGGGAGAGGGTCACGAGGGTGGGATTCACCGCCTGGTGATGCCCCATCCAACTGGAAGAACAGATCCCTGAGGATCAACCTGGAGCCTTGGTTAATTCCCCAGCCAGGGAAGACACCTTCTCCATGAGCACGATGGGGTTTTTAGGGAGCTAAGTGAATTTTAGGGAGCCCCATCCAACTGGAAGAATGGATCCGTGAGGATCAACCTGGAGCACTCCCCTCAACCCTGCCTTGGTTAATTCCCCAGCCAGGTAAGACAACTTTTCAGCAGCACAAGAGGGTTTTCAGGGAGCTAAGCGAATTTTAGGGAGCCTCATCCAACTGGAAGAATGAATCCATGAGGATCAACCTCGAGCACTCCCCTCATCCCTGCCTTGGTTAATTCCCCTCAAGTCCCCAGCCAGGGAAGACAACTTTTCCACCAATTTTTCCAAGCAGGTTTTTAGGGGGCTAAGCGAATTTTAGGGCTCTAAAGCAGGACAATCCCACCAGCAGCCCCACTGCTCACCCTCCTTCCTTGCTCTCCTCCTCGGCCGCCGTCTCCATGGACTCGCTCTCCGGCTGCTCGCCGCTGACCTTCTCCTGCTCGTCGATCCAGTCGGAGACGGCTTTGAGCGCCCGCTCCGTGTGGGACACCATGTTCTGCACGGCCTCCAGCTCCTCCTGCGTGGGGTACACGGCCGAGTGCTTGGCCATCACGTGCCGGTCGTCGTTCACAAAGATCCGCATCGGGCGCTGCGAGGGCAGGAATGTTTGGGAATGGCTGGGATTATTTAGGGAAGTGCCAGGACACGGATGTTCACCCCACGCCCGGGAATGCACCCGTCCCTTACCATTTTTGTTTTCTGCTGCCCGCCTGAAGGTTTCTGAGGGGTTTATTTGGATTTTTCTGGCGAGCGGAGCGTCGCGGCAGCGCGGCGTTGCGGGATCTGAAACGACGGAGAGCGGGTGAGCCGGGGCAGCCAGAGCAGCCTGGGGCACACGCTGGAGCTGGAAGCACAACAGCAATTAGACAGATCCCAACTCGTTAGCCAGAGCCCAGCGCTCTGCTCCTTATACCCCCGAGAGCTGCAGGCTGACAATGGAGGAGCACTGAGCATTAATCCTTATTCCCGTTCATTCCCAGGAGGTTTTCCCATGGAATGGGACTTTACCAAAGCTCTCATCTCCAAAGCAGACAGAGCTCCCCTCTCCACACTGGAGCAGCTGCCCTGGGAAACCCAGGTGGGAACCCAGCGCTCAGAAGTCCTAGAATTCAACAGATTCAGCCCAAGTGACACCAAATTCCTGCCTTTTTGTGGAAACCGCCCCCAGCTGGGGCAGAGGAGCCTTTTGTTCCAATTCCTTTTTGTTCAAATTTGTTCCAAGCTCACCCACAGCTGGGGCTCACAATTTTAGGATAAAAACCAGGAAATCTCATTCCTTCCAGCCGCTGTACGGACACACAATTCCATCCAAGGAAACCCCCCCGATTCCAATCCTGCCAGTTCATTCACAGGATGGCTTAATAGCGCCATAAATCTGTATTAAATTGTAATTAAGCCCCGACCAGGCGCCGGCTGAGCCGGGAGAATCATTCCCAAGGAGCCACATGGCATCTCCTGGTGCTTTCTGCTCTGGGCTGGGCCCTGCAGGCCCCGTTATTTTCCTTAGAATTCCCTCAGTTTCCTTCAGGCTGGATAAGGAAAGGGTTGAAATCCCCCCGGTTGTTCCTACAATCAGAATCACAGCTTTGTCCCTGTTATCCCTCTTCTGAGATTTTTGGAGGGAGAAATCTGGGAGCTGATGCTGCAGCACCACCAGACCTGTGTCTCTTGAGGAGAAGAACCACAGATTCAGTTAAACCAGGAACCAAATCCTGACAGAAACAATCCCTGCCCTTGGAAACGGGACAAACTCTGGAATATCACCTGGTTTCGGCCTCACTCCCTCCTCCACTCCACCCCCGGCAGGAATCCACCAAACTTCCCGCGCTCCCAAGGGAAGGAGTGACTCTCCCGAAGGCGTTTTTGGGAGGACGGAGGGAAAAACAACCAAAGGACGTAAAAGGCTGGAATTTCTGCCCTGAACGTGGGAAAGCGCGACCCAGGCGAAGCCACGCTCGGGCTCAAGGCCGCGCTTTAAGAACGAATTGGTCGCTTTTATCTGAGTTCTGGCACCTGCCCGGGATGGATGAGGAACAGCACGACCCTCCAGAGCAGCGCAGGAGCCCCGGGAGCGCGGATCCCAGCGGGAATCCCGGAATGAGGGGGGCACAAAGCCCTCGGTCCCCGCGGAGGGAAGGGGGTGCTGGATCTCTGTGCCCCTAAACCCTCCAGAAACGGAGCGGCCGCGGGTAACGGGGCTGGCTGGAGCAGCGGGAGCCGTGAGGGAGCAGGGACAGGGGCCCAGAAAAGCTGAGCAGAGGAGGAGAATGAGAATCCTGGTCCTGAGCGGGGAGAAGGGCTAAAATCCCCCCAAAGGGATGATCCCACTGCAATTCCCGGCCTGGGATGAGGTGCGATGGGGAGGGAAGGGGGGTTTAAGCCCCTCCAAGGGGGTGATCCCACCTCCTCCATGGTGCCCCCCTGAACATCCCACCAGGGCCGTCTGAGGGGGTCGGGAAAGGACCGGCCCGGCCCCCCTCAGACCCCCCATGCCCGTCCCCACTCCAGGGCAGGGCCGCGGGGCAGAAAGGAGGAGGGGGCGCGGGGCCCGGGGGTGAGGAGGGGGCGCGGGGGGTGAGGAGGGGGCGCGGGGGCCGCTCGGCGCTGCCGCCATTTGCAAACGCGGCGCGAACAAAGCGGCGCCGGCCAGAAACGAGCGGAGTCCGGGGCAGCCCCGTGCGACACCCGCGTTCCCCGGGCGGCGGCTCGATCCTCCCCCCCGTCCCTCGGGCCGCTGCTGAGGGGGGTCCGTGAGGGGGCCCGGCCACCCCCCCCACCCTCCCCTCACTCACCGCCGCCATTTTGTCTGCACACAATGGGCAGGGCGGGAGGGAGGGGACACGGGGGGGGCCGGGTCACCACGTCCCGCCGCCCCCCCCCCGCCTCACCGCCCCCCCACACACCTCACACCGGCTCCTCCCGCCCCAGCACCGCCTCGGCCCGGCCCGGCTCGGCCCGGCCGGCTCGGCGCGGCTTCCCCCCCGCGCGGCGTGGGCACGGCTCCTACCGGGGCTCTGCCGGCGGTGCCTCGCGGGGGCGGCCCGGCCCGGCCCGGCCGGCGGGGCCCGGGAAGGGCCGGAGCGGGGCCGGAGCGGCCGCGGCGGGGCCGGAGCGGGGCCGGAGCGGGGGCCGGAGCGGCGGCGCCGGGACTGCGGCGGGGGCGGGGCCGCCGCCGGCGGGGGGCGCGCGCGCGCCGGCTGGGGCAGGGCCACGGGGAGCGCGGCCGCCGCGGGCCAATTGGAGGGCGCGGAGGGAGAGTGACGGACAGCGGGAAGAACGAATCGGAGAGGACGGAGGGAGGGTGACGGGCAGGGGGCGGGGAGGACAGGGGGACGGGCCTGGTGGGCGGGGATAAGCGGCACGGGGGGCGGGCGTGGGCCAATGGGGTGGCCCGGCACGAGGTGATGGACAAAGGGAAAGACCAATGGGAGAGGGGGGAGGAAGGGTGGTGCAGGAGGGGCGGGGCCGAGAGCGGTGGCGGGAACGGGCCGGGGGGGCGCGGGCTGAGGGGACGCCGTGAGGGGAGCGATGGCCCGGGAGGATCTCCCTGAGGGGACACGCCCTCACGAGCCCCCGAAGCACCGGAGCCCAGCCAGGGTTCCACCGGGAACATCCTTCTCTGACAAGCAATGTAAAGGTTTGACCTCAAAGTGCCTTTTTTTTGGAGGGGTCAGATGTCAATATCGCCTTTTTACGAGGGCGACAACCTCAAAATCACCTTATTTGGAAGGGGTTGACCTCAAAACCACCTTATTTGGAGGGGGTCTGCCCTCAAAACCACCTTTTCTGAAGGGGTTTGACCTCAAAAATGCAGATTTTTCAGTGACTTGACCTCAAAACCATTGAATTTTTGAGGGGAACCACCTCATAGATGCCTTTTTGGAGGCATTTGACCACACAAACACCTTCTGCTTTTGATGACCAGGGAAAACAACATTAAATAGGTGTCTGAACAAACACTTTGCTCTTTAAAATCCCCTCTTGGAGACCCTGTGGCTCAGGGATTGTTGGAAAATTACTCAGATTCAGCCCAAACTCCCCAAAACCAGTGACCCCCCCCCACTCTGAAATCAGCTGAACAAATGCTGAAATGGCCATTTTGTGGTGAAAAGTGGCAGAATTGGGTTCAGCCCTGAGGCGTTAGAGCCCTGTGATACCACACAACACAACGAGCTCCAAACAGGCACTTTTTTATTGTTGGTCGCGACACTGACGGAACAGCGCAGAGACTCCGGAGTGTCACAGCACCCTTAATGCCTCAAAAACACGTGAAAAAGGAGCATTTTCCTGTAAAACATCAGCCCTGCAGGTTTAGCATTGTTTAGGATTTTAGGGTTGTTTTCTTTGCCCGCAGAACAATCAGGTTTGTAGGGACAGAAGCCACATTTCTAGACAGGGGGGTAAAAAGCGCCATTATTCCTAAATTCCATCATTTAACGCCTTGAACACGGAGCTTTGCCTGCAAGCAGGAACCCAGCCTTGGAGTGAAGCTTTTCTGGACACCAAATTCCCCCAGACAGCTGCCCTCGCTCTGAGTTTTCCAAAGAGACTTCAGAAATATTCCTGTGAATTTCCTAATTTACAGGAATATTTCCCTTACTGCTCCCCATCACCTCTAAAAAGCCACTTGGGTTTATTGGGAATAAAAATCCTTAATTCTCCTCAAATCCTGTGCTGCTGGGAGGCAGCCGAGCCAGCCTGGCTTCCCCACAAACACATTTTTCCAAATTTCTTCTCTCTTTCGCCACTTTTCCTTCCACCCTTCCAAATTCCTGCTGGTTTTTGCCTTTTTGAGCAAATAAACCCAGTTCCTGCCACTCCTCAGCTGCTTCCCACAGGGTTCCCACACCCAAAGGGTCAGGATTTGGGAGGAAAACAGCTGAAAATCGAGGAGTGGGAGAGAATTTGCCCCCAACACGAACATTCTGGGCAGAAACAAAACCAAATCCACCCTGAAACCTGCACAGGGAGGGAAAAAAAAACCAAATTAATCCAGAATGAGCATCAGGAGCTGCAGGACACGTGCTGGAATGGCTGTAAGTGGAACAAGGTCTGGTGATTATTCCCTGAATTATTCCCACTCATCCCAAACAGGGAGGATTTGCTTCTTTTTAGCTTCATTTGATCGTTTCTGTTGAGCTTTACTGTTACATTTTTAGCTTTGTTTTTACCTTTCCCTTCATTGTTCTGCCATTCCCTTCACCTTTCTAGTTTTACATTTTCCTTCATTGTTTTTTGGCTTCCATTTTCCCTTCCACTCCTCTGTCCCCTGATCAGCTGCACTAAAAAACGAGGGGGAAAAGGGAAAATTTGGGGAATTTTAAAAAGAAAAATTAGAGAAATTACAGACAGGGAAGCTCTGCCCGGTGGCGTCACAGAAACTAAAACGTGCCCCCAAAAATTCACTGGAAAAGCTCCAAATAACCATAACTGAAAACATCCTGGAAAAGCAAAATATACAAAAGCCCCCAAAGGATTGGATAATTCCATAGAAACGTCCCCTGGATGATACAAAACCCAAAGGTGGCGGGGAATTGGGATAAAAGGAAGCCAAAGGGATCCCTCAGCAGCAACTCCTGGAGCCAGGTGAGCACTGGAGGGGGGGGAATTGTCCCCCAAAGCCTCAGAGCACTTCTAAAAGTCCTTTTCAGAACAAATAAGCCCTAAAAAAGCCCAATTGCTGGTGGTGGCAGCGCTGGGTCTGAGGGTTAATTCTATTACACTTTGGGTCAGTGTTAATTACATTTTAGAGCTAATTGACCCCTTTTCCACGCACACAAAAAAAACCCTTTTTCCCCCCTCCTGGCTGGAGGCAGGTGTTGGATGCCCCCGGGATTGCCAAAATCACCTGGAATGACACCAAAACCCCCCCCCGGGTCCATCCACAGCCCCTCCCCACGCCCTGGGTGGGTGTCCCAAACCCCAAATCCCCCTATGCAGGTGAAGCCTTTGGGGAGCTGGGGAGGGGGTTTGCCCTAAAATGACAAATTTGGGGGGACCAGGTGCACATTTCGGGGAGGAACCTGTGGGAGCTGCAGCTCCTCAAGAGGTGCAAGAGCTGGACAGAGCCTCAAGCCCCAAACTGTGCCCACGGCCCCCTCGTTCCCCTCCACCTTCACCCCTTGCACTGGCTACAGAAGCAACAATTAGCTTATTCCTAAAAGAATTAATTAATTAGGGCCCAGAACGGGGCCCTGGGGTGCCGACAGAGGGCAGCGAGGGATGGGAGGCGATTCCAGCCCGTGCCAGCTCTCCGGGCAGGTATGCACAAACACAATTCAATATTTAGGGGGGCCACAAGGAGAACGCCCCGTGAGGAGCTGCCTGAACCTCCCGGCTCATTCCTGCCCCTCCAGATCTGCGTGGACGCCCCGCGCCGACCCCAGAAGGGTTTACTGGGACCAAACTCACAATTAAACTCGCTCTGGAGTCGCCGAAATTGGGGGATTTTACCCCGGGAGTGGCACTGGCGCCGGGCCCTGCGCCTCGTCGGCGGCGACAAGCTCGTCATCGTTACCAGCGCGAGGGTTTAAGGCCGAGTCATCAAAAATGTGAATTTCACCCGCCCACCCGCGCTGCCAGGGGCGTCCAGGGTCCGCGGAGGCGGGTTCCGCGCGGGACAGGCGGCGCTACGCGTCGGGCTGGCCCTTGTTGGTCTTCTTGAGCAGCTTCCTCAGGTCCTGGGACATGAAGTAGGGCTTTTCCGCTGAGCCGTCGTTGCGCTCCAGGTCTTCCACTGCAAAGAGAAACCCCCGGCCCCGCGGCGGGGGCAGGCCTGGGGTTGGTGTGCTGGAGGCTCCCGGGATCCTCTGACAGCGGTTGCCAGCTTAAACAAAGCCTCTGGGCTCGTACTGAATGGTGGGGTTTTTCCCCTCTCTGACACGGCAAATCTGGGGGTGGCCCGCAGAGGTTGAGGAGGGAGAGGAAATTTGGGTGTTTTGTGTTTTTGAACAGAGCCAAGGGCAGGATGGAGGCCTTGGCTCTTCCCAGCAGCTCTGGAGCCATTGAAAAGCGATTCCCCTCGTTCCTGACACGCCAACGAGGCTGGAAAATCCCAGCCGTGGAAAAACAACACCCCAAAACCAAACAAAGCCACAAAGCTCCCGGCTCACAACGCCAGGGGGTGTTTTGAGAGGGATTTGGATCCTTCTGGGATGGACACGGGAGCACCAACACCAGGGCTTTGTCCTGGGAGGGCCCGGCTGGGAGCTGTGGCTGAGGCTGAGCCACAAGAGCTGTTTTTCTTAAATCTTGATAATTTCTGGGCTTTCTGGAGGAGAAATCCTGACTTCCCCCGTGGCTGGAGTGAAAATCTCCAAGTCCAGCAGCCACCAAGTCCCAGTGACAGCTCCTGCGATGGCTGGGACAGGGGACAGGGACAAGCTGGGCCAAACCAGCAAAGCTCTGCAACCTCGCCCAGAATCCTTCAAAACTCTGTGGTTTGCATAGAGACAGGAGGAGGAAAAGGGTGAGAAAACTGCGAGGAAAGGGGCGAGGAAAGGGCAAAGAAAGTCTCAGTGCTCTCGGCTGAAGCGGACGCAGAGGAAACGCCGCGAGCCCGGTCTGGGGCGGCGGAACCCGCTCGGCCCGTCCCACCCAGCCCTGTCCCTGACCCGCGCTGGGCCCCTCGTGCCAGCCCTCCCTCGGGAGCGGGGATCTCTGCCCCAAAGCCACGGCCATCCCGGGCGCCGCGCTCCCCGCCGGGCACTGCCGGGAGCCCCAGCCAGCCCCGCGCGGGTTCTCTCGGCGCAGGAACGCGGGTTTTTGGGCAGGAAGGCAGATTGGACAGCGCCGAGGGCCCGCCACCCTCGGAGGAGTTCCAGGGGACACCGCGGGAGCCGCTGCTGGGGCCGGGGGGCCGGGAGGGTCCCGCCCAGCCCGGCCTAGCCTTGGCTATCGGCGCTTTTGGAAGGCTCTAGGTGCCCCTTCAGCAGGATCTCGCTCAGCTCGGGGGACATGTAGTAAGGCCTCTCCGGAGATCCATCGTTTCTCTCCAGATCTTCACCTTTTCCAGCCCCGGGAGGAAGCGGCCGTGAAGGGGGGAGAGCGGAAAGCGGTGGAGGAGCCGGGGAGAGACAGGGCGGAGGTGGAGGGCGGAGAGAACGTGTGGCCAGAGACACGGGAGGGGTGGAAAAGGAGGGAAATAGGGAGGAAAAAAAGGGAAATCGAGGTTAGCTGTAGTTAATTCCACCGAGCCCAAAGCACCAAAACAGAGGGAGAGATGCAGGAGCCCACGGACAGGCTGGGGGTCTCTGCTGGAGCAGGCAGGGCAGAGCAGGTGAGAACGCAGGTGAGGAGTCAGGAGAGGAAACAGCAGGAGAAAACCACACAGAGGGACCCCGGGACTGGGAGCAAAGCCCCAAACTGGACACTCTGGGGGCGAGCCTGATGGGAGAGGGGGTTTTTGCTGGTACTCACAGAAGCAGAGGAACAGGGTGTCCACGCACATGCCGTAGACGCTGAAGAACCCGTGGGCAATGAGGTAGGAGCCCACGATCACCGTCTGGAAGAGACGCACACGCTGATGCCGCAGAGAGCCCGGAACCCCCCCGGGAGCAGCGGCAGGAGGAGGAGGAGGAGGAAAATGCTGAATCCCACATTCCCCAGGGGAAGGAGGAGAAGCGAACAGGGCAGGACTGTTTGGAGCAGCCCGAGCGGGGACAAAAGGCCTCAGCCACCCCTGGATGGGGGCCAAAGTGGGCAGCGCGGGCGGGCGCGGCGCCAACCGCGACCAACAAAGGGCTCATTGCGCCAGGGGCCGGGAAAACACCTCCAACAAAGGGGCTCCTTGAGGCCCCGGCTGCGGGGAGGGGCTGCTGTGGGGCACCGCTGCCCTCTCCTGCCGCAGTCGCCCCGCAGGGAAAGGGCAGCTCACCAGAATCGGGACCCAGTAGTAATTGAGCGGCGGCGCCGTGTCCTGGACCAGCTTTATCCGCTGGGTGAAGAAGAAGAAGGCGAGGATCCCTGGGAGAGCAAGGGATGGACAAGGGTGGGCAAGGCGGCAAGGAGCAGCTTCACGGGAGGGGCGATTTGAGGGGAGCTTTTGGGTGCCTCGAGGAGAAACTTCCAGAAGCCAGCACTCACCCACGCTTCCCACGATGAGGAGCTTGCCGAGGAAGAAGAGGAAATCCGTGACTTTATCCAACACGGCCACCCTGGAGACAAGAGAGGGATGAGCCTCTGCGCCTGCTCCCCAGAGAAGCAGCCACGGCACGAGTGGCAAACGGTGTGGGGTGCCTCCCCCAGATCTCACCTGATGATGTTCCTCATCAGCAGGAAGAACGCGTTCTGGGCCGAGGTGCAGAAGTTGGTGCCGTAGATGGCGATCTGGGGCGGAAAGGCCGCGCAGAGGAGAGAGAAACGGGGCTGCGCTGAGTCCCCCACCCAGGGGAGGGTGCAGATCCCACCCTGCAAGGGCTTTCTCACCCACTGCGGGGTCAGGCATCGCAGAGACCCGGAGCCGAATACCCCCACCCGCAGAAGACCCTCCCCAAAGCCAACGGGACGGGGCTGAGGTCAAGGTTTTCCAGCCAAAAAGCTGAAAAATGCCTCAAACCTCTGTGTTCCCGCAGCATCAGGAGACACAATTCCCAGGGAAATCTCCGAGCAGCCCCCGTGGCAGCCCCGGCCCTTGGAGGGAGCTGGTTTAGGGTGACTCTCACCATGATGTAGGCGTTCCTGTTGAGGAACTTGATGAATTTCTCCAGGCACCAGAAGCAGCACTTGAGGCAGCTCAGGAGGAACTTGGCAAACTTGTTCTCGGCGGCTGGAGGGCGCGGGGAGAGGGCTCAGCACCAAGGCCAGAGGGGTGGGATGTCCCAGCAGCCGCTCTGAGGTCCCTGCTGAGACCTTGCTGCCACAGTCCCCCCACCCCAGCCCTTCCAGCACCTTTCAGCCGGTGGTCCAGGTACTCCAGGACGACCCTGATCACCTGGACGACGGCCAGGATCAGCGAGCCGAAGGCCAGCGAGCCCGTGTGGTACCTGGGGACGGAGCAGCCCGGTTAGAAAGGCACGGCCTCGCAGACAGAGCTCCCGGCGACAGACGGACAGACGGACGCACCGGAGCGCGCGGCCGAAGGCGGAGAAGAGCGGGAAGGCCGGCATGTCGTCGGGCTTCTTGAAGGCCCAGTAGTAGGAGGCGAAGGCGCCCGCCAGCGTCACCTGGCCCAGCGCGATGACGAAGTTGGCGAGCCAGAAGAACATGAAGACGTTGAAGAACTGCAGCACGATGAGGTACTTGTGGTAGGCGGTCTCGCCGCCGTAGAAGGCGAACAGGCACTGGGCGTCGGGGCACAGCTTGGTGACGTTGCTGGTGTTGAAGGTCTGCAGAGGACACAGGACACTGCTGGTCAAGCCAGAGTGACCCCCGTGGTCTCGCCTCTGACGGGTCCCGAGTGTCCCGAGGCGCTCACCTCGGGCCTGCAGGTCTGCCCGGCGAACGGGCACGCGGACTCGTTGAACACCTTGTAAACGGCCTCGTTGGAGGTGGACAGGAAGCTGCAGGTCGCCGTTAAGGAAAGGTCGTTTTCCGAACCCAGCCCTAAATCCAAACCAGGCTCCGCTTGGCTCTCCCCAAGCTCCCACTGCTGGTCTTCCACCCCAGGGCTTGTTTTGGGTTAAACCTCAGAGATTTGAGGTGGATCTGCCATCAGATCCTGCTCCGTGCCTGGGGGGGACACCGGACTTGTGGGAAGGGGGATGCAGGGACAGGAGGAGGATGAGGAAGAGGGCGAGGAAGAGCAAAGGATACACGGCAGTGCTGGCCCAGTAGGCGATGCAGAGGCACAGCAAGAAGAAGGTGCACAGGGGGAACAGCAGCGACGACATGACGTGACCGACGGCCCTGCGAGAAGATGGTTAAACCTGGTTAAATCCTGGTTAAATCCTGGTTAAACCCCAGTTAAACCCCAGTTAAACCCCAGTTAAACCCAGGAGCGATGGGTGCCCTGGGGACAGGGACAGCCAGACCTGCTGGCCTCCTTGATGAGCGCGATGGCGATGAGGATCCTCTTGCGCAGGAAGATGAGCAGCAGGACGATCACCAGCTCCAGCACGCACAGGATGATCACTGGGCAGGGGAACGGAGCGTCAGGGCCACCGGCACCTTCCCCCAGGGCACCGAAATCCCCTCCTGGGAACGCCCAGCACTGCCCCATGGCCGGGCACCCAGCAAAGTCCCTCCTTCCCACGGGACCAGCCCAAAACCCCGCTGTGACCCCATTCCCCTGCCCTGTGGGGCCCCATCCCAATTAATTCCCAACTCCTGGGCGCTTACGGAACGCCAGCCACGTCTGCCGCAGGTGCAGGTACACGCGGAGGTCGGTCTGGAAGCCCAGGTCTGTCAGGGACATATCCGACCCTGCTTCCCCTTTTAACTTGGCGTATTCCATGTAGCAGTGGAAGATTCCTGTGGCAAAAAGCAGAAAATTGTCATTTTTGCACAGGAGAGGCAGCGCTGGACGCCAGCCAGGGAGGAGATACCCGGCAGGACGCGGCGTGCGAAATTCTGCAGCGCAAATCCCACTGGAAATAGGGGAAAAGAAGCCAGGGAGAGGCTGCCAGCCCCTGCTCACCGTATCCCAGCACCAGGATCACCATCACGATCATCACCCACACCATGATCCCTGCCAGGAAGCGCAGCAGCACGATGAAGATGAGGCTGGCCACCATGGCAATGACGAGGCCTCTGCGGGAGGAAGGCACACGGCGTGTCAGCACCCTCCAGAGCGCCACAGCGTCCCCCAGGTGTGGGAGCGGACGGGAGGGACGTCACTGCCCGTGCTTTGCTCCGTGGAAATTATGGGAAAGCCGGGAAAATAGTAAAATACTGAAAATCGCAGAGTTTTGCCCCGTGCTCACATGATGATCCAGTACCAGGACACCGTGTAATCCTCGAAGATCTTCATGGCCAGCTGCCGCGTCTCCAGCACCACGTTGGCTTTCCTGCGAGGGAACGGGGAACGCCGATGGAGGGGGAGCCGGTGGGGGGACCCCAAAACGGCGAAAATTCAGCAATTCTGCACAGCAAATCCCTCGGAGCCATCCACACCGTGCCTCCTTTGCCACTCCCGTTCCCGCCGCGGGGTTTTGGCGCGGGATTTCTGGCAAACACCTCAAACAGGCGAAGCAGCGCCGACGAGGCAGCTCTTAACGAGGGGCTGGCACTCACTTGGCCCCTTCCAGCAGCTCGGTGACGTTCCTGTGGTTCCCCCAGCCGTCCTCGTAGGTCGTCTTGTTGCCCACCATGATGACGCCCTTCTTGGCCTGGATGGCCGGGAAGCACCTCCGCGCCACTGGTGGGACACAGGGGGTGGCTCAGCCGGGAGAACCCCCCACAGGACCCCCCAGAACCCCCAAACAGCCTCCGAAAAATCGTTAACGGGCTCCTTGCTAATTACGGACGTACGTGGGGTGCTGGGAATGAGCATGGCCGGACACTCCCTGTCCTTCAGCACGTTGAGGGCAGCCTGGGAGAGGACAACGAGCCAGGCATGAGCACGTGGGGCAGGAATCCCCCCACGGCACGGGAACCCCGGCCCCGCAACCCAGACCCACCTTCTGCGTGCCCTTGTACTCGGGGGTGCAGAAACTGCGGTAATACTCCAGCGAGGCGGGGTTCCCCGAGGCCGTCAGGTACGTCAGGTACCGGTCTGGGCACTTGCTGACACAGATCTGCAGGGAGGGGGACACGGGGAGGGGGCTCGGGCCTGGATTCCACACGGAAATATCGGGGGTCCCGAGGGGGCTGCAGGCCCGGATTCCCCATGGAATTATCGGGGGTCCCGAGGGGGCTGCAGGCCCGGATTCCCTGGGGAATTATCGGGGGTCCCGAGGGGGCTGCAGGCCCGGATTCCCTGGGGAATTATCGGGGGTCCCGAGGGGGCTGCAGGCCCGGATTCCCTGGGGAATTATCGGGGGTCCTGAGGGGGCTCAGGCCTGGATCCCCTGGGGAATTATCGGGGGTCCCGAGGGGGCTGCAGGCCCGGATTCCCTGGGGAATTATCAGGGGTCCCGAGGGGGCTCAGGCCTGGATCCCCTGGGGAATTATCGGGGGTCCCAAGGGGGCTCAGGCCTGGATCCCCTGGGGAATTATCGGGGGTCCCGAGGGGGCTCGGGCCTGGATTCCCCATGGAATTATCGGGGGTCCCGAGGGGGCTGCAGGCCCGGATCCCCTGGGGAATTATCGGGGGTCCCGAGGGGGCTCAGGCCTGGATCCCCATGGAATTATCGGGGGTCCCGAGGGGTCCGGGCCGTACCTGCGTGGTCGGGCACTGGAACTCCAGCAGCACCAGCGGGCTCGCGCACTTGACGATGTCAAAGTAAAAAAGGAAAGGTTTTTTCCTGCAAAACAAACCAAAAACCGCCCAGGTTTGGGGCAAACCCCCTCCACGCTGCCCCCCGAGGAACTGGGGGTCCCCCCGCGCGGGGCACTCACTCGTTGGGGGTCCCCGGCTGCCCGCAGAACTGCCCGCGGCTGTCCGTGGGGTGGATCACCTTGCGCGGGTCCCCGTGGGTCCAGGCTGGGGGGCACAGGGCGATGAGGCCGGGGTCGCCCCCCCCCTGCAGCCCCCAGACCCCACAGACCCCCCGGACCCCCAGGACGTACCCACGACGCCGACCACGACGTAGCCCACGATGGCCACCACCAGCAGGACGCAGCAGATGATGTCGGTGCAGCCCCTGCAGCGGGGACAGGGGCACTGGGGACACTGGGGACACTGGAATGGGGACAGCCAGCATGCGGACGGGGGACTGGGGACACTGAGGACACTGGGACACTGGGAATGGGGACAGCCAGTGTGGGGACACTGGGGACACTGGGGACACTGGGAATGGGGACAGCCAGCGTGGGGACAGGGGCACTGGGGACACTGGGGACACTGGGAATGGGGACAGGGGCACTGGGGACACTGGGGACACTGGGAATGGGGACAGCCAGCGTGGGGACAGGGGCACTGGGGACACTGGGGACACTGGGAATGGGGACAGGGGCACTGGGGACACTGGGGACACTGGGAATGGGGACAGCCAGCGTGGGGACAGGGGCACTGGGGACACTGGGGACACTGGGACTGGGGACAGCCAGCATGGGGACAGGGGGACTGGGGACACTGGGGACACTGGGGACACTGGGAATGGGGACAGCCATGGTGGGGACAGGGGGACTGGGGACACTGAGGACACTGGGGACACTGGGGACACTGGGAACGGGGACAGCCAGCGTGGGGACACTGGGGACACTGGAGATGGGGACAGCCAGCGTGGGGACAGGGGGACTGGGGACAATGGGGACACTGGGGACACTGGAGATGGGGACCCTGGACTGCAGCCCCTGCAGCGGGGACAGCCACGGTGGGGACAGGGGGATTGGGGACATTGGGGACACTGGGAATGGGGACACTGGGAATGGGGACTGGGGACAGGGGGATTGGGGACAATGGGGACCCTGGACTGCAGCCCCTGCAGCGGGGACAGCCACATTGGGGACACTGGGGCTGGGGACACTGGGGCTGGGGACACTGAGCTTGGGGATACTGGTTTGGGGACTCTGGATTTTGGGGACACTGGGGCTAGGGACCCTGGAATTGGGGACAGACACTGGGATTGGGGACCCTGAATTTGGGGCCCTGCACTTGGGGACCCTGGGTTTGGGGACTCTAGATCTGGGGACCCTGGGTTTGGGAATACTGGGTCTGGAGACCCTGGACTTGGGGATACCAGATTTGGACACTCTGGACTTGGGAGACCCTGGATTTTGGGACCCTAGGTCTGGGGACCCCAGATTTGGGGACCCTGAATTTTGGGGACGCTGGGCTTGGGGACTCTGGATTTTGGAGATTCTGGATTTGGGGACCCTGGAACTTGGGGACCCTGTCCTCACCTGTCATAGATGGGCCCTTTGAAAGTCGGGTCATATTTCTGTGGCGTTCCTGCGGGGAGGAACAACAGGGATGGCAATGAGGAATGGCCGGGGCGGGAGGAAGGCACTCCTCATCCTCCTCACCCCACGCTAAAGGAGCCAAACGCTTCCCAAAAGCCCCTCGGGATGAACCAGGAAAACATCTGCGGATCCGCTTCCCGAGCCGGGAAACAACGGCTCCCTGTGAAAACTCACTCCCACAGGTGGCTCTGCCCGAAATGCGCCCAAACTGCCGCAAAAATGACCCGAAATCCCACGAAACACCAAAGAACCGGGGGGTCCCCGGGGGTCCCGCCGAACCCGGGGCAGCCCCGGCCCCTCCGCAGCCCCTCCGGCGCCGCCGCTCCGCTTTATTTCTATTTTTATTTCTATTTTTATTTTTATTTTTAGCGCGGGAGCGGAGCCAGCGTGGGAGCGGCCCGGGGCGGGGGGGCCGCGGTTTTGGGGGGCATTTTGGGGGGGCCGCAGCAGCCCCAGACAGGGATCTGTGGTGTTATGGGGGGAGTCGCCCCAATAAACATTTCCCGTGCCCGGAACGCGTTTGCTTTGGGGTATTTTGGGGGGGGGATCTCCCCTCTCCAAAGCCCCCCGACCAGCGGCGCGGGGCGGGCAGAACCAGAACCAGAACCGATCCCGGGACAGCCCGGCGCCGCGGAGACGCCGCAGAACCGCCGGAGCCGGTTTGTCCCGGTTTGTCCCGGTCTGTCCCGGTCTGTCCCGGCGCCGAGCGCGGCCGTCGGGCCGGTTCTGCGGCCGCGGGGCAGGGCGGCCCCAAACCCCCCAAAAAACCCCCAAAAAACCCCAAACCCCCTCCCCAGCCCCCCAAAACCGCCGCCCCCTCTCCGTGCGGCGCGCGGCCGCTTTTGCTTTCGCTTTGCCCCGCCGTTTCCAGCCCCGTTTTCCGCCCATTTTGGGGTTGTTTTCCGCCTTCCCCCGCGGCCGTTTGACTCCTTCCGAGTGCAGGGAACCCCCAGAGGGGCCCCCGAACCGCGGGGAGCCCCAAAAACGCCCCCGGCCCGCAGCGGGAGGAGCCCCCGACCCACCGGGACCCCCGCTCGGAGCCCCCGAGCCCGGCGAGCCCCCCACGCCTCCCCCGAGCCCCGGCCGCGCTTCGAGCCCCGGTACCGGTACCGTGTTTGCCGTAGTAGCTGTCCCCGTGTCCCCCCATCCCGCCGAGCGCCCCCCGCACCCGCCGCCGTTGCCGTTGCCGTGGCCGTTCCCGTCCGGGCCGGGCTGGGCTGGGCTGGGCCGGGCTCAGGCGACCCCGCCTCCGTCACGGCCGCCCCAAATCCGCCCTCCGGGGCCCAAAGCCCGCCCCGAGAGCACCGGGGGACACCGGGGGGAACGGGGGAGAGCCGGGGGGAGCGGGCACCGGCACCGGGGGGCACCGGGGAACACCGGAGGGAACCGGGGGGAACGGGCAGCGGCACCGGACGGAACCCGGGGGTTACCCGGGCAATTCCGGCACAAACCGATACCGGGCGGCCCCGGCGAACCCGGTCCGGAGGTCGGGAACGGGCGGGCAATGTCCGCTCCGTGCCGGGCAAGGGCCGGCGGGCGGTGCCGGTGCTGTCCCCGCCCCGGCTCTGCTCGGGTAAATAAATCACCGGCGGCGGCGGCGGCGGGATCCCGGCTGCGCCCATAGGCCGCCGGTGATGTCAGGGCTGCGGGGGGCCCCCCCGCGCACGGCGAACAAAGGCCGGACCGGGGGCGCCCCGCCCGGAATAACGGGGGAACGGCGCCGGTCCCGCCCGGAATAACGGGGGAACGGCGCCGGTCCCGCCTGGGGAGGGGTCCCGGGGCTGCCTCCACGCCCCTCCCTCGCTCCGGGACAGCCCCGGGACCCCCGAAACAGCCCCCAAACCGGGCGGGGCTGCCCCCAACCCTGCCGCTTCCTCGGGGGTCCCCAAACACGAGAGGGTCCCCGGTGCGGGGGTCTCTGAACCTGCGTGTATTCAGCCTTGGGGGGGCCTCAAACCCCCAAAATCAGGGGGATCCCCAAACCTGAAGGGTCTGAAGCCCCTCTGGGTCCCAAATCTGGGCTTCCCCACGCCTGTGGCTCCCAAACACGGGGGTCCCGAGCCGGGGGTCTCCAAAACCCTGAGGGTGCCCGAAAATTGGGATTTCCCAGAGCCGGGGGTCCCAAGCCCGGAGATTCCGGGGAGCCCCGGGAGGGGCGGGGGTGCTCGGTACCGTAATCGCCGTTCGGGTCCCTCCTGCCCGCGGCCCGGTCCGTGGCCATGGCGGTTCTGGGCGGCTCCCCGGTGATTCCCCGGTCCCCCCGGTGCCCCCCGGTATCCCCCGGTGCCCCGGGGCTGTGGCTGCGGGCGGGGCGGCTCCGGGCCCGGCCCTCGGCACCGATCCGCCCTCGGGGAGGGCCCGGGGCCGCCCCGCCCCGCCCGGGCTCCGGTGGGACCGGAGGATGCGTGGGGGGGGGGGGGGGGGGTGCGGGAATGCTCCGGGGTGGGGGGCCGGAGGTGCCGGGACCCCCCCCAAAGGTTACCGGGGGTCTGGGGGCGCAGGGACCCCCCCAGAGGGGAGGATGCGGGGGTTCAGGGACCCTCCCGTGGGGGCCCCGAGGGTCTGGGGGCGCAGCGACCACCCAGAGTGGGGAATGTGATGGTCGGGGGGTGTGGAGACCCCCGGAGGGGTCTGGGGGTTCAGCGACCCCCAGGGTGGGGAATACAAGAGTCAGGGGCTGCGGGGACCCCCCAAGAGGGAGAATGTGGGGGTGCAGAGACCCCTCCCCAGAGTGGGGCACATCCAGGGGTCCCAAACCCCCCCCTCCCTCAGGGGTCCCACCCGCGCCCCCCACCCAAAACCGTGGGGTCGCGCTGAAAGCGGCCGAAGCCCCCACGGAGTGACCGAGCCCGGGGGTCGCCCCGAGCCCTGGGTGAGACCCCCGCCCGTGGGGGGGGAGCGGGGCCGGCCCGTCCCCTTTAAGGCCTCTGGGCGCCGCCGCCGCTCACCTGGGCAGGTGACGGTGCCGGAGGTGACGGTGCCGCGCGGGCGCCATGGCCGCCTCCGCCCTCTTCATCCTGGACCTCAAGGGGAAGGTGAGACCCCCGCCCGCCCCCAGAGCCCCCCGGGACACCCGAGTGTCCCTGAGGGTCACCCGAGGTCAGTGACCCCCAGGATTTGGGGAGGGGGCGATCCGTGGGGTCACCCCACTGTCCCCTCTGTCCCTGAGGGTCACCCGAGGTCAGTGACCCCCAGGATTTGGGGAGGGGGCGATCCGGGTGTGAGCCCCCAAACCCTGCCGGGGTCACCGGGGTTTGGGACACCCCAGTGTCCCCTCTGTGCCTGAAGGTCACCCAAGGTCACGGCGGCGACCCCCGTGACCCCAGGATTTGGGGTGAGGGGTTTTGAGGGGGGGGCGTCCCCGTTCCTGACCCCCTCTGTGCCCCCCCAGCCGCTGATCAGCCGTAACTACAAGGGGGACGTGGGTCTGGGGGAGATCGAGCACTTCATGGGGGCCCTGCTGCAGCGCGAGGAGGAGGGGACGCTCACGCCCGTGCTGACCCACGGCCACGTGCACTTCCTGTGGATCAAACACGCCAACCTGTACCGTATCCTATCGGGGACCCCTCCCCAAATCCCCCCGGGACCCCTCCCCAAATCCCGCCGGGACCCCCAGCCCCGGTGCCCCCCGTTTTCCTTAGCCCCCAGCAGTGGTGGCCACCACCAAGAAGAACGGCAACGCCTCCCTTGTCTTCTCCTTCCTCTACAAGGTGGTGGAGGTGAGTCGGGGGTCCCAGCGGGGTCTGGGGGGGCGAGGACCACCCCAGTCCAGGGTGGGGGGGGCTGTGACAGAGGCTCCGGTGTCCCCCCAGGTGTTCTGTGAGTACTTCAAGGAGCTGGAGGAGGAGAGCATCCGCGACAACTTCGTCATCGTCTACGAGCTGCTGGACGAGCTGATGGACTTCGGCTTCCCGCAGACCACGGACAGCAAGATCCTGCAGGAGTGAGCGTGGGGAGGGGGCTGGGGGGCGCCGGGACCCCCCCCCCCCCCACAGAGCAGAGCCCCCTGACACCCCCAATGCCCCCCAGGTACATCACCCAGGAGGGGAACAAGCTGGAGACGGGCAGGTCGCGCGTGCCCACCACGGTGACCAACGCCGTGTCCTGGCGCTCCGAGGGGCTGCGCTACAAGAAGAACGAGGTGTTCATCGACGTCATCGAGGCCGTCAACCTGCTGGTCAGGGGCTGGGGGGCACCTGGGGGGCACGGGGGGCACGGGGGGACATGGGGCTCTGTTACAAGAACGAGGTGTTCATCGACGTCATCGAGGCCGTCAACCTGCTGGTCAGGGGCTGGGGGGCACCTGGGGGGCACCTGGGGGGCACGGGAGAGGGGTTGGGGCGGGAAAGGGAGTGGGGTTGGGGTGGGATGTGATGAGGGTTGGGGTGGGAAAAGGGAGCGGGGTTGGGGGAAAAGGGGTGGGAATTGGGGTGGGAGAAGGACGAAGATCGGAGTGGGCATTGGGACGGGGTGCGATGAGGGTTGGGGTGCCATGTGCTGGGCGCGGGGAAGGCGATGGTGCCGGGGCCGTAACGAGGACGGGGCTGATGCCGGTGCCGGTGCCAGAGGCGGTGCCAGCCCGGATCCGGTCCCTGCCGTGCCCGCAGGTGAGCGCCAGCGGCAGCGTGGTGCTCAGCGAGGTCGTGGGCACCATCAAGCTCAAGGTTTTCCTCTCGGGGATGCCGGAGCTGCGCCTGGGCCTCAACGACCGCGTGCTGTTCGAGCTGACGGGCCGTGAGTGCCGGGCTCAGGGGGCTCAGCCCCGTGCCCCCAACCCTCCTGAGCCCCCACTGAGCCCCCCAGACCGCGTGCTGTTCAAGCTGATGGGCCGCGAGTGCGGGGCTGGGGGCTCAGCGCTGTCCCCCTGACCCTGCTGAGCCCCCCGACCCCCCTGACCCTGCTGAGCCCCCTGACCCTCCTGAGCCCCCTGACCCCCCTGAGCCCCCTGACCCTCCTGAGCCCCCACTGAGCCCCCCTGACCCTCCTGAGCCCCCTGACCCTCCTGAGCCCCCTGAGCCCCCTGACCCTCCTGAGCCCCCCTGACCCCCCTGACCCTCCTGAGCCCCCTGAGCCCCCTGACCCTCCTGAGCCCCCTGAGCCTCCTGAGCCCCCTGACCCTCCTGAGCCCCCCGACCCCCCTGACCCTCCTGAGCCCCCTGACCCTCCTGAGCCCCCTGACCCTCCTGAGCCTCCTGAGCCCCCTGAGCCCCCCTGACCCTCCTGAGCCTCCTGGCCCTCCTGAGCCCCCTGACCCCCCTGACCCTCCTGAGCCCCCCTGAGCCCCCTGAGCCCCCCTGACCCTCCTGAGCCCCCTGACCCTCCTGAGCCCTCCTGACCCTCCTGACCCTCCTGAGCCCCCCTGACCCCCCTGACCCTCCTGAGCCCCCCTGAGCCCCCGCTCCCCCCCAGGGGCAAGAACAAGTCGGTGGAGCTGGAGGACGTGAAGTTCCACCAGTGCGTCCGCCTGTCCCGCTTCGACAACGACCGCACCATCTCCTTCATCCCGCCCGACGGCGACTTCGAGCTCATGTCCTACCGCCTGCACACGCAGGTCGGGGCGGGGGGCACACCTGGGGGGCTGGGGGCACACCTGGGGGGCTGGGACCCTCATCTGTGGGGCTGGGAACCTTCGCTGGGGGGGGCTACAGACCCAGTTTGGGGGCTGCAAACCAATTTGGGGGGGCTGCAAACCCAGTTTGGGGGGGCTGCAAACCCAGTCCGAGGTTTGGGGCCACGCTCTGAGGGGCTGGGACCCTTCCCCCATGGGGCTGTGACCCCTGTCCGTGCGTCCAGCACCTCTGTCCGTGTGTCCAGCGCCTCTGTCCCTGCAGCCAGGGCCCCTCACGGGGCAATGGGGACCCCTGGGGGACACCTGGGGACCCCTCATGGGGCGATGGGGACCCCTGGGGGACCCCCAGGTGACTCCAGGTGTGACCCCCCGTGCCCCCCGCCCAGGTGAAGCCGCTGATCTGGATCGAGTCCATCATCGAGAAGTTCTCGCACAGCCGGGTGGAGATCATGGTCAAGGTGAGCTCAGGTGTCCCCCCCCCCGCCCCTCAGGGACCCCCCCCAGCCCCTCGGTGCCCCCCAAAGTGCCCCTTTTGCCCCCGCAGGCCAAGGGACAGTTCAAGAAGCAGTCGGTGGCCAACGGCGTGGAGATCTCGGTGCCCGTGCCCAGCGACGCCGACTCGCCCAAGTTCAAGACCACGGTGGGGTCGGCGCGGTACCTGCCCGAGAGGAACGTGGTCATCTGGAGCATCAAATCCTTCCCCGTGAGCGCACGGGCTGGGGGCGTCCCCAGTGTCCCCCGAATCCTGGGTGTCCCCAGTGTACCCAAATCCTGGTCTGGGGGTGTCCCTGTCACTGAAATCCTGGCCTGGGTGTCCCCCATGTCCCCCAAATCCTGGCCTGGGGTCTCCACTGTGCCCCAATCCTGGGGTGTCCCCAGTGTCCCCCAAATCCTGGCCTGGGGTCTCCACTGTCCCCCAATCCTGGGCTGTCCCCAGTGTCCCCCAAATCCTGGCCTGGGGGTGTCCCTGTCACTGAAATCCTGGCCTGGGGGGGTCCCACTGTGCCCCAAATCCTGGCCTGGGGGGGTGCCTGAAATCCTGGTCTGGGTGTCCCCAATGTCCCCCAAATCCTGGTGTGGGGGGGTCCCCCTGTGCCCCAAATCCTGGTCTGGGGGGTCCCTGAAATCCTGGCCTGGGTGTCCCCCATGTCCCCCAAATCCTGGCCTGGGGTCTCCACTGTGCCCCAATCCTGGGCTGTCCCCAGTGTACCCAAATCCTGGCCTGGGGGTGTCCCCAGTGTCCCCCAAATCCTGGCCTGGGGGTGTCCCTGTCACTGAAATCCTGGCCTGGGGGGGTCCCACTGTGCCCCAAATCCTGGCCTGGAGGTGTCCCCAATGTCCCCCAAATCCTGGCCTGGGGGGGTGCCTGAAATCCTGGCCTGGGTGTCCCCAATGTCCCCCAAATCCTGGTGTGGGGGGGTCCCCCTGTGCCCCAAATCCTGGTCTGGGGGGTCCCTGTCACTGAAATCCTGGCCTGGGTGTCCCCCACGTCCCCCAATCCTGGGGTGTCCCCAGTGTCCCCCAAATCCTGGCCTGGGGTCTCCACTGTCCCCCAATCCTGGGGTGTCCCCAGTGTACCCAAATCCTGGTCTGGGGGTGTCCCTGTCACTGAAATCCTCGTCTGGGGGGGTCCCCCACATCCCCCAGTCCTGGGGTGTCCCCCCCGTCCCCCTCTCCCTGTCCCCCCGTGTCGCCCCCCAGCCCGGGGGTGTCGCCGGGGGTCCCCATGGGCGCTGTGGGCTCCCAGGGGGGCAAGGAGCACCTGATGCGCGCCCACTTTGGGCTGCCCAGCGTGGAGAAGGAGGAGGAGGAGGGGCGGCCGCCCATCGCCGTGCGCTTCGAGATCCCCTACTTCACCGTCTCGGGCATCCAGGTGCGCTGGGGAGGGGGCTCTGGGGCTGGGGAGGGGTCCTGGGAGGTTCCAGAGGGGTCTGGGGGGCTCCAAAGGGGTCCTGGGGGGTTTGGGGAGGGGTCCCAGGGGGCTCCGGCGGGTCCTGGGGTCTCCAAAGGGGTCCTGGGGGGTTTGGGGAGGGGTCTGGGGGGCTCCACAGGGGTCCTGGGGAGCTGGGAAGGGGTCCAGGTGGGTTTGGGGAGGGGTACCGGGGGGCTGGGGAGTGGTCAGGGGGCCTCCAGAGGGGTTTTGTGGAGCTCAGGAGGGGTCTGGGGGGCACCAAAGGGGTCCTGAGGGGTTTGGGGAGGGTCCCGGGGGGCTGCAGAGGGTCCTGGGGGGGGGCTGGGGAGGGGTCTGGGGGGCTACAGAGGGTCCCAGAGGGCTGGGGAGGGGTCCCGGGGGGTTTAGGGGACAGGAACAGGGAGGGCAGTGGGGTCGCTGCAGGGTCTGGGGTCTCCAGGAGGGGATCCTGGGGATTTGGGGAGAGGCTGGGGGGCTCCGGGGGGTTTTTGGGGTGGGGGTGACCCCCCAGGTGCCCCCCCAGGTGCGGTACATGAAGATCATCGAGAAGAGCGGGTACCAGGCGCTGCCCTGGGTGCGCTACATCACCCAGAGCGGGGGTGAGTCGGGACCCCCGGGACCCCCGCCCGGGCCCCCAGATTCCCCTGGGACCCCCAAACCCCAGCCCGGGCCCCCCAGCCCAGACCCCCAACTCACCGCCTCTCTCTCTCTCTTGCAGATTACCAGATCCGCACCAGCTGAGGGGGGGGGGGTCTCCCATGGACCCCCCCGACCCCCATGGACCCCCCCCCCCACGCCCACCCCCCTGCTCTGCCCCAATAAAGATGGAGCTGAGACCCCGTCCCGCTGCTCTGGGGGGTGCTGGGGGGGTCTCGAGTGCAAACAAAGTGGGGGGATCCCGGCCGCAGTTTGGGGGTCCCGGGTGAGGGGGGCGATATGGGGTGGGGGGGGGTGCTGTGGGCCCCACCCGCTTCTTTGAGCGCAGTTGCCCTTTTAAGAGCGGGAAGGGGCGGGGCTTCGCTGCGGCGGGAGGGGCGGGGCGTTCGGGTCACGTGGCGGCGGATCCGGAAGTGGCGGGCCGTCACGTGGGCGGGCATGGCGGAGCTCCGCGTGAACGCGGCGTTCGCGGAGCGCTACGGGCGGTACCGGCGGCGGGAGGAGCTGCAGCGCCGTGAGGCACCGGGAACGGGCTGGGAACGGGCTGGGAACGGGGATAACCGGGCGGTACCGGCGGCGGGAGGAGCTGCAGCGCCGTGAGGCACCGGGAACGGGCTGGGAACGGGCTGGGAACGGGGATAACCGGGCGGTACCGGCGGCGGGAGGAGCTGCAGCGCCGTGAGGCACCGGGAACGGGCTGGGAACGGGCTGGGAACGGGGATAACCGGGCGGGACCGGCGGCGGGAGGAGCTGCAGCGCCGTGAGGCACCGGGAACGGGGATAACCGGGCGGTACCGGCGGCGGGAGGAGCTGCAGCGCCGTGAGACACCGGGAACGGGGAGAACAAGAACGGGGAACCGAGCTCGGAAGGGGACCAGGAACGGGAGCCGCGATCGGAGGGAACGGGTACCCCCGGTGCTGATCGCTCCCGGTGCCGGTTTGGTCCCGCTCCCGGTTCCGATCGCTCCCGGTTCCCCGGCAGTGCGGGACCGTTACGGTGACAGCGGCGACAGCGGCGACAGCTCCAGCTCCGAGTCCAGCGGGGACGATGTGGTGAGCGGGATGGGGGGGGGATCCCGGTACCCGTGACCCCCGGTGACCCCTCCGTGACCCCCGGTGACCCCTCCGTGACCCCCCCCCAGGCCCTGGACCCCCGCGAGGAGCGCGAGTTCTACCGGACGCTGGCGCTGCTCAAGACGCGCGACCCCCGCATCTACCGGCAGGACACGGCGTTCTACACCGGCACCGGTACCGGGATACGGGGGGAACCGGTACCGGGATATGGGGGGGGGAACCGGGATAAGGGGGAACCGGGCCCCGCATGTACCGGCAGGACACGGCGTTCTGCACCGGCACCGGTACCGGGATATGGGGGGAACCGGTACCGGGGGGGGGAACCGGTACCGGGATGGGGGAACCGGGCCCCGCATGTACCGGCAGGACACGGCGTTCTACACCGGCACCGGTACCGGGATATGGGGGGGAACCGGTACCGGGATGGGGGAACCGGAACCGGGATGGGGGAACCGGGATGGGGGGGAACCCGGTACCGGGATGGGGGAACCGGGCCCCGCATGTACCGGCAGGACACGGCGTTCTACACCGGCACCGGTACCGGGATATGGGGGGAACCGGTACCGGGATGGGGGAACCGGGCCCGCGCCGAGCTCACCCTGAGCGCCCCCAGGGCCCGATGAGGATGATGAAGATGAGGATGATGATGATGATGATGATGATGATGGTGATGAAGAGCGGGCCCGGCCGATGTTCCTGAAGGATTACGAGCGGAAGGTGGTGCTGGAGCACGAGGGGTGAGCGATGGAATTTGGGGAGGGGGCTCAGGGGCACGAGGGGTGAGCGATGGAATTTGGGGAGGGGGCTCTGGGGCACGAGGGGTGAGCGATGGAATTTGGGGAGGGGGCTCTGGGAATTATTTGGGGGGTCCTGACCCTCCCCCGGGCCGCCCTGACCTTCATCCCCCCCCCCTCCCGCAGCAAATACGTGGACGAGGAGGATGAGGAGGACGAGGAGGCGGCGGCCAAGCGGAGGAAGGTGAGAGGGAACGGTCTGACCCCCCCCCCAAAAATCCCTGGGACCTCCTCCCCAAAATCCCATTTTCCCCCCTCAAATTTATTTTTGGCCACAAAATCCCTTTTTCCCCCCCAAAATCCCGCTTTGCCTCAAAATTCCCATTTTTTTCTTCTCCAAAATCCCATGTTTTCCCCTCAAAATTCCCATTTTTTTCCCTCTCCAAAATCCA